>NW_019385115.1:0-178437 GCF_000671375.1 Centruroides sculpturatus | reverse complement strand
GGCGCAGAGCGAAGCTCTGCGCCACGCGACGCGCCTTCTAATTTATCGATATTTATCTAAATATCTCGAGTTTTATTAAATAATATCGGTAGCATACACGGATAATTTACTTTATGTAAAAGATAAATTCGTAATTGGGACCAAAAAAAAAAAAAATTAAACCAATCGGATTTAAAGTTCGTCGCTTCGTTTCGATGCGATTCGAAGCGACGCGTAAAGACGACTAGTGTTTAAGAGATATTTACGTTATTCTAGAATTAAAATACAACCCGTAGTATATTTTTTCGTTATTTTAAAGGCTATTTACATTATTTAATTGGCAAACAACCGAAACGGAATTTAAATTAACGGTAGAATTTACGGATCGGGGAGGTCGCGACGCGTTTTTCCAAGCGACGTCGGATTATTGTGTTTTCCTTTAAAATTTCTTATATTTTTCATTATTCTTTCCGATTTTATATCTATATTACACATCGTTTTAGTATGGAATAAAGGTAGAAACCCAATTCTGTAGTAAATGGGATAGGAATTTCATACAACTCCCTTCAAGGCGGAAGGGTGGAAGAGATTGGCGAAGTGTTTAAAAGGGAGTACGAACTATCTACAAAATAAAATTGAGAACACTACTAGCGCCTTTAAAAAATCTATAAATAATAGAGAAGGAACGTGTTTCTTTAGCCACACGCTTTAAAAAATAGGAATTTATCAGGAAGACAGCGAGCGTTGTACCTCTAACTGACCATCACGGTGGCACAGATTCTTTGTTCATAAAGGGAAGAGAGAGAGAGAGAGAGAGATTTCTATCCTTAATAATCATGCACGTAGCTTGGCTCTGGATGTTCGGATGTCTGGTCTTTTGGTTTCTTTTGGGGAGGACTTTAGGAAGAAGGAACCCTTCAGCTTATTACAGAAAGCTTCCGGCACCCGAAGATAATCACTTCTTTCTTTACTTCAAGTGGTTAATTTCCGTATGGCACTCTTCTACCAACTACAAAATCGGTGAGTCTTTTAAGTTTTGTACGTAAACGTGAAGAGTTGAGGGAAAACTCTCGATTATCCGGTGTCTACGGTACAATTTTGGGGGATTAGATTGGTCGTATTCAGCAACGTAACACGTGGGTGACTTTCAGAGAGGGGTGAAGTCTTTGTATGGTAAACTGGCCCCTAAATACATGTTACAAACGTAAAGAAAATCCGGAAAACTCCACGTTAGTTAGGTGCGAACCCGCGACCACTCACTCGGCAGCAATATCAGAGGTGTATCGTTAAAGATCGACAAGAAATCGATTATTCGGTGTTGATTTATGTTATATTTATCACGAATAATCCAAAGCTCGTCGTGCTTCGTTTAAAATAATACAGGGTGGGAAAGAAAGTCACTTAACACCCCTATTACAGAATATAAAATGCATCCAAAGTTAATTCGCTGGTGTCAGGAACACGTAACACCAAGGGAGAAACAGATTGATGTGCGGCCGCCATCTTGACGGCGGCCATATTGAATAGAATTCCGATACTGTAATTGGGAAATGGGTCGCGTAACACGTCATTTAGGGTGGGAATTTCATTTCTGTAGTAGGGGTTTGTTAAGGGATTTACTTTTACACACTTTACTTTTAAATTCGAACTGGATCTATAACAAACCGAACGTACTCGAGAGGAAGGATCGATACGCTCTGTTATTTTACAAATAATATAATTATCGAATAAAGAATCTACCATTAAANCAACTTTTATTGTTTCTAAACTTCGTTTAAACTTCGTTTAAACTTCGTTCCTAAACTTTGTTTGCGATATCCTATTAAAATAATACTAACATCGTTACATTAACTTAATTTATGCCTTTTATGTGTAATCTATAACAAACCGAACGTACTCGAGAGGAAGGATCGATACGCTCTGTTATTTTACAAATAATATAATTATCGAATAAAGAATCTACCATTAAAGTAGCAAAAGTATCGGATTTTTTCGTCAGAAAATTACACATTTAACAGCTATTCTTCTCCAAGGAATGCTTTGACCTAAAATATTTCACGCATCAGTTTTGAAGGTTTTACTTCGCTTTAAGTTCAATGTCTTTCCTTCTTCTCTCCTCCCCCGAAACCAATTTAAAAAAAAAGGATAATATAGTTTATTATCTTGTTTTACGAGTTCAATATGTCTTTCTTTTTGAATGTCCCAAAAATAATGTTAAACTAACGGGCATCGTTGGCATATAAAATGAAAGAAAATTTTTCTAATCTGTCAGCGAGTTGTCTAACTTTCCCGGCCAAACACATTAAAAAATACCGTCGGATTCGTCTTAATTTTGATCGTAATTTAAGCAAAAAACTTTGGCATTTTTCTTCATAAAAAAATGATACAAAATGTCAGTTTTTCTTAATAGACAATTCTTCTTTCTCATTTTCTTTTCTTTTTAAATAGTTTTTCCATTCGAATGTATTCTACATTTTTTCTTTTTCTATTATTTTTCAGTCGATGGTCTAACTGTGCGGTAAAGCTACAGATTTATATAAGAGAAATGGGAGCTTATTTCTCAATTTTCTACGTGAATCTCACACGAGGTTCATCGATCACCCTTCTTTATTACGCCATTCGATCTCCCTTCCGGCACTTTTTTACTTTAGTTTTATATTCTTTGTCTTCTTTTAAACGTGACTTTTAAATTGCATCCAATAAAAAAAAGAAAATCTATTGTATTATCGAAGTCAGAAAAGGTATAAATTGCATCAATTAAACCAACGAAATCACTAGAAAAAAACAATGATATTTAGCTTACGACGGTTAGAAACTAAATACCTGTTTTATATATTAACTTGTTAGACCCATACCTTTATATTTCCTTAGCCAAAGAAATATAGAAGCGAGTTCCAACCCCACTCGAGATACGACGCGTGATCCCCTCTAATTCTTCACCCCTTCGATATTTAACTACCAAAATTTAGTATAACACGCAAACATCTCTGCAAAATTTCAGAGATTTTCGGCAAAAGGAACAGGATTTATTAAGCTTAAAAGTGGGTGAAGAAATGCGTGCCACTCCCACTCACACACACAGACATTCGTATATGCAGGAAAATCCCTTCGAATTTCTTTGTATTTTTCGACGTTTCGAGGTCCTTTTAGTCCAGAAATGTAAAGAAACTTGGTGGGAGATCATTTTTTTGACCGATGGTCGTACTTTCCCCCTGTATAACTTCCATATTACAGCCGGGAAAGTAAGAGTTTAAGAGTTATAACGTATACCTCACGTAAATAAGGCTATTCGTTTAGAGGAGACTTTTACTTGCATAAATCTTCTATTGTATAATGGAACCTAAATAGCTATAACGTTAAACGTGCGTTAATTAATCGGAAACGGGTTTTCTCCACGTCAATAACACCTAAATAGGGTCCTTTTTCTCATAGAAAATCCTCACTGGAGGCATTGCCAAATATCGCTGCTTCTCTATACACTGTATTAACCAAACACTTAAAACAATTTCATTAATTTAAAGGGCCTTACGAGGCTTTAATTAAAGCTGTTAACGTGGAGGGCCGAAGAACAATTAGATAGCAACCAACCGCTATAAGGGAATCCAAATCCACACACGGTACCACCTCGTTCCTTGTTGAATCTTACCAAATCTTGAGCGTTTTTATCTATTAAAAAATCTGTAAATCTTTAATTTGTCTTATAATATATTTTTCTATCTAAATTTGGCAGCCACCTTTCGTATAATAGAAGAATTAGTATCCCTTTTTAAGGATCACGGAATGATTCAATACAGATTTGGAAAATTGGCCAGTTACGTTATGCTCTTTCATCACAAAACCGTACAAGTGAGTAAATTTTGTACAGGAAAACCCTTCCCTTTAATGTATTTCTCGGTTATTAATTTAATTTATGGACTTATTTTTCCACACAGCCAATTCTAGAAAATGGCAACAACATCAATAAAGCCGGTTTCTACAATTTCTTCAAGCCGTGGTTAGGAAGTGGACTTTTACTCAATTCGGGAGAAAAATGGAGAAAGAGAAGAAAACTATTGACACCAGCTTTTCATTTTTGCATCTTGGAGAACTTTCTACCCATTATGGACGAGCAATCACGTCTTCTAGTCGAACGCCTCGAGCAATGTCGAGAAGAAGAATGGATCGATATCGTTCCATACATTGCTCAATGTGCCCTGAATACCATTTGCGGTACGTTTAGTTGTTTTCACTCACGTTTTTACTTTAAATATTCCACTCAATAGATGGAATCTTTCAGAAACCGCAATGGGAATTCCAGCCAAAACTCATATTTCAAGAGGTTCCCATTATTTCGAATCGATGAAGATGTAAGTTATTGTATTTCAAGCATTACAAAGAAATATAATAGAAAGGTTGCGGCCGAAGTTTTCGTCTGTAAAACGTGAACGTCGAACGTCGAGCGCCTCGTACGAGATAACGGCGCTCCACGTTCGACGTTCACGTTTTAAAGATGAAAACTTCGGCTGCAACCTCGCTAATAACAAAGAGTTTTACATTTTTAGACTCGGGGTCCCATGAAATACCGAGAAATGCAAAGAAATTTCGGGTTTGTTCAGTATTTTAGCGTATGTGTGTGTGGGGAGGGCGATTATGTTCAGCCATTTTGAAGCCTTATAACTCCTGTGTTTTTTATCGAAATTTTCTGAAATTTTGTAGGGTGGTACGTGTATTAGTGGCATTGATGCTATTAAATTTTGGTAGTTAAAGGTGAACGTGGTGAAGAAATAGAGTGGGACCATCTAATAATGCATCCTGTATATTTAAAGAAAACAAATATATTCATTCTATTTCTTCAAATCTAATCGATCTATATTATGTGTGTCACTCTTGTATACTTTTAAAAATTACTAAATGTAATTTTAATCCGACAAAACAATTTGAAAATGTCGTTAAACAGGCGGCTTCTTGTTTTAGCAATTTATGTCGGGTGTTATTCCCGACACGTTTGTTCGAGTAAACATTGTCTACGTTGTATTTTCTAGGTAACTCGGTATACATTGCTGTTACGTTGCAAAGGGAGACATTTCTCACTATTTTTCTTTCACTGGACGGATTACTTTTCCAATTCGCTCTTTCCACTGATCTAATTTACAACTTTTATTGTTTCTAAACGTCGTCTAAACTTCGTTTAAACTTCGTTTCTAAACTTTGTTTGTGATATCCTATTAAAATAATACTAACATCGTTACATTAACTTAATTAATGCCTTTTATGTGTAACTGGCCCTTATTTAAGTGTTACAAATGTGAAGAAAATTCGGTGGTGAGGTTGGAATCCACGATCTCCCCTACGCTGGTGTTATACTGGTGGGCATGGAATATCTTGAAGTACAAGTCGACACCCCCTATAACACTATTGATAATTCCGTTTTATGTGAATTCCATGTTGTACGAGTCACTTAGATTTTACGAATACGTGTGCGAAGCTGTGAACGGCTCACGTATTTGTAAAATCTAACTGACTCGTACAACATGGATTTCATATAAAACGGAATTATCAATAGTGTTATAAGGGGGGTTGACTGGTATGCACGTTGTAATTTCTTTAATTTTATAATTTAGAACGATTAATTATAGTATAATTTTCAGAAATATTCGAAATTCGAGGATATATTTCAAAGATATTCTAAGAAATCGAACGAATGTAGTCTAGCTTCTGGCTAAATTTAGTTCGATATAAGATTCTTCTTTCAGAAAGTTTATTCTTTATCGATTCCTTCTATTTTCTAGAAAAATCTTGAAAAATTCTTGTCACAAACTTCTTCGAGTATTGGTTAAAGAAAAAGGAAAATATAAACGTAATTAAAATGGAAATTTACCGAGGTTGAGACCGAAGTTTTCAACGCAAAACGTGTACGTCGGACGTTCAGCGCCGCCTTTCTACAAGCCTAGAAGTTTGACAATGACGTTTGTGACGTTCCGAACGCCATTTTTAAACTTCTGGCTTACAGGAAGGCAGCGATAAACGTCCGACGTACACGTTTACGCGTTGAAAACTTCGGCCTCAACCTCTCTATAAAACTGCAAGATTTGACCTTAGATACTTTGTTACATTTATTGACGATTTTTAAAAAAATTTTCGCCTTTTATTACTTGTATTTTAAACAAATGAAATACTAGAGAAGTGTATAAATTAATCGAACAGGGTGTGCGAGACTATACTACAACGAGTTTTCCACATTTGGACTTGGTGCGACTTCATCTTCTACCTGACTCCTAAAGGTTTAGAATTTAAAAGAAATTTAAAAGTAATGAACGACTTTATAAAGCAGGTAACTTTATGAATTAGCGTGTAAGTGGATGGAAGTTTTCCCCTCCCCCTACGAAAAGAATTGAAATTTTTCTCTCTAAAAGGTCATAGAAGAACGTAAAACTACTTTAGAGAAGAACAGAGAGAAATCTGTTGAAGTGCGTGACGAAGATAACGATATTTTCTTCAGAAAGAAGAGCAGGAAACCTTTTCTAGATATTATACTCGACTGTTATTTTAACGATCCGGAATTCACGTTAGAAGACGTGAGGCAAGAAGTTCATGTTTTCATGTTTGGGGTAATTTGTTTCTCTTAAATTTATAACGAACATAAAAGTGAATAATAAAAACTCTTCGGGGATTCAGATAAACGTTAAACTTATAACAAACTTTCTCTGTTTTCAAAGACTTTGCACGCAGGGGTTTTTGAAAAAATAATAATAAAAGAAGTAACGTGTATACTAATAATTCCGTTTTATATGAATTCCGTGTTGTACGAGTCACTTAGATTTTACAAATACGTGTGCCGGGCTGTGAACGGCTCACGTATTTATAAAATCTAAGTGACTCGTACAACATGGAATTCATATAAAACGGAATAATCAACAGTGTTATAGGGAGNTTTTCTTTACAACTTGGTAATTTCTCTCTGTCGAAATCACCCGTTCGCTTCGCGGTTATAAAAAGTAAGGAGTCAAAAAATAGATTAACATTTATTTGGTAGCAATATACAGTATATACATTATAAAAGGGGCGTCGGATGGATTTGAAGTTACAACTGTCTTCATGTGTTTTTCGATTGTCTCCTCGAAGAATTTCTGGGCATCCGTGCATCTGACAGGAGCATGGTCGTAGCTATCTGTTCGACGACTAAACTGCGAATAATTCCCAAGGTATGGCAGGTAGAAATTCTGGGACGGCATTGAGAACAAACTATGTGTCCGTTGGTACATTGGTACACGGGTGGCTGCACCAGATTATAGCAGATGGGACAGCGTAACAAGCAGGTTAGGATAGAATCGGATGGAGTCGAGCGAGTCTGTAAATGAGAGAGATGTAGGTGTTATTTCTTAAAAGAATGATTGATTTTTTTTTGTTATTATTAATAGCGAGGTTGCGGCCGAAGTTTTCATCGCTGAAACGTGAACTCCGAACGACGAGCGCCGCTTACAAGATAGCGGCGCTCGACGTTCACGTTTGAGCGATGAAAACTTCGGCCGCGACTTCGCTAATAAACTTATATTCTTCTTTCATCTTTATTTCTATAATTAAAGGAGAGTTTAAGATTATATCCTCCGGCACCCACCACCGGAAGGACCCTGAGTGAAGACGTGGAATGCGGTAATATTTGCTTTTATCTTCTTTAGAAATTGTCGAATTATAATTAGTAATTCTTCTCCTCTTAATATTTATAAATTAAATTAATTAAAATCAATGAATGAATTACATCATTCTATAAGATATATCAACTGAATTTAGTGTTATTTAAGTGCTGACTTCCGCTTCCGGCAGAGAGTTAATAATAATTCGATTGTCAGCAATTTCTGGAATTTTTAATTTACTAGTTTATAAAGAATTCTGAATGAGAAATAAAGGGGGGGAAGTAATGAATTTCGTATTCTGTAGATGGATATCGAATTCCTAAAGGGACGAACTGCGTGGTACTTATCTACTTCCTGCATCGTAACCCGGAAGTGTTTCCCAATCCGGAAGTTTTCGATCCGGACAGGTTCTTACCCGAAAATTGTGCCGGAAGACATCCTTACGCCTTCATCCCCTTCTCTGCAGGTCCTAGAAATTGTATAGGTGAGTCGAGTGGTGTGCTTTTGAGTTAGGAAGATCGATATCGTAACCTCCTTTTAAAGTAAATTTTTCTTTTATTTAACTAATTCAAGATGACTGTAAATATTTAAAATTCATTTCAACATCTTAATTTTCTTTTTATTAAGTTTTTCTTACTTATTTGCTGTGTAATTATTGAATACAGCGGTATCAAAGTGGTGCTAGTTTCTATTGTAATCACATACCGGATGGGTTTATTCGTGTAGAGAGAGATAAATATTTAACTTTTTACTTTTAAATCTTTCAATATGGCTAACAAAATGATACGTAAATCAATTATAAGGTGACAGTACCAAATTTATCGCTGTATTTATGATACAATAGTACGACACCCGTATACTACGTTTATGACTGATACTCCTTCTGGATTATCATTATGGCACTATATTGTTCTCATTTTTATTCTACCATGGGCATTAGCATCCCATTTTTCCGTATGTATCGCGGATTCGGTCGGGCCTACAATGGAGGCGGTGTTGAAGGAAGGGCACGAGAAAGATCACTCATAAACTCATCCTAAATCCCCCAGAAAGATAGACTAATTCTTTAATAGCCTTGTATTTCAAACCTTGTATTATGTACAGACGAATCTAAACTCAATTTACCCGCCTAAACTGTCCGTAGCGTGGCGCTGGACGGCGGAAAAATAGTTCGGCTGCCCGATGACGTTTTACGTAATTATAGGAGTTTTTTTTACCGTTGTGTACGGATACCGCCACAATTTTTTCGCCGTCTTATAGGAATCGTAATTATAGGAACCAGTCTTATAAAGGGATTTACTGTATTTACAAATTTTTATTCGTTTTAGGACAGAAATTTGCAATTATGGAAGAGAAAACAGTTTTGGCTAATGTCATGAGAAATTTCCATGTCGAATCCTTAGACGAGACGGTGCAACCCGTTTTGAGTGTCATTCTTAGACCTTATGGTCCCATTAGAATCCGAATTAAACCAAGGAAAAGGATAGAAGAACATTAATGTTTTACATAGAGAAAATTTGAAGTAATCTCAAAAGAATTGATTCTACAGACTATCGATCTCGGTGTAATTCTTCCAGCTCATTGAACCTATACGGAATCAATAATGTAGTTTCTACAACAAATCAATCTATTGTCCTGATTGAAAAGACTCGTGGTAGAAACATTAAAATTGCATTGGCATAACGCGTAATTTCTTTGTAACCCTATCTTATATTTCAAATAACCAACATAAGAAAGATACATTTTAATTTCTATGTAATTTATTACACTAAATCAATATTAAATTACAATAGGCTTCAACAGGATTCAATTGTATATTGCGCGTAACAAAACACGGAATGTTACGTGATATTCTTAATTGTATATCGATTGCGTTGAGTTATAATACGAGTTCTGTACAGTTTTATATTAATTTTTAATAAAAAAAAAATAACTTTAAATTTGAACGTTGTATTTCTCTACACAAGATACAAACGTTAGTTTTTAACGTTACTATGATATAGACAAGGGGGTGGTCAAACTTTGCCACGATAGGAGCCATCAGTAATACGCGAGACAAGCATCCTGCATTAGAACTATATATAACCTATAAACTATGGGTGTGTGGTGTGTATATATTTGTATACTGGACGTTAAGGGTGACCCGCAATAAGGGTCTAGAAAAGCTGCAAGCGGTTTGGCCACCTTGGATACAGACAATTGTATTGTTAATGAGCAGATTAACCGAATATTGAAATACTAACTTTTGTGTGGAGTCATCTGTTATGAAATATTATTAAAAATAACTTTTATATTATTAATTAATACAAAATAAGCAAAATGGCTTAATTTTGAGGGTAGACACAAGCTTTTTTTTTAAAAAAAATTGTGAGGATAATAACGAGTTTCCCGGAATTTCCAGTGTTTTATAATAACACCCGGAAAAGTGGATTGAAAGAGTTTTTAAAGTCCTCCCGTGGCAACCCTATGTAGAATACATTACGTTAATTGGGAAACATAATAGATACGTTTAATTTTAAGTGTATTAAAGGACTTCTCGTGTTTTATATCGATAATAAAATTCAATTTGTGGTGAAATTATAATTCAATTTCCGTCCGGTTAATCGCTTAACACGTCTCCACGTCTGGGCATTAGTTTAATTCTGATCTTTCTTTCGGGGTGGCTGACGACTTTGATAGAAACCGGTACCGATTCGTCCAAAGAACGTAAATTAAAACATCTAACGATGTTGGAAAGTAAAATTTTCATTTCCATCATGGCGAATTTCTGTCCTAAAAGAAAAATAAATGTAGCCATTAATTTTAAATACCAGATTTTTCCAGTAACATTTTCAACGTTTCTACAAATTTATTCGTGTTTTTACATTCGAAAAGACCAAGAGAAGGAGGAAAAAAGAAAGAAGAAACGTCGGGGCATTAAACACGATATCTCTTTAATGAGTGTATTACGAGAAATATTAATCTCTCTTTGAAAGTAGTTTATCGCCAAAATATTTTTACGGTCTCTCGTCATCTAACTTATACAGATTAGCATCGTTGTAGTTCATAAAAAGCATTTTAAATACATATAATTTCAAATATATCTCGAGAGCTTTTTTATAAAGAATTGATAACGTCTTCAAAAGAATCTTAAGAAACTGTACTGTATTTAAACGAAGTACAGAGGATACGCTTTGTACACGTACTAAATGTTCTATTACTTTACAAGCTGCTATATAATAGAGAGAAATTATAGATATTTTTACATTGTTTCAATGTGGTACAAGTAGACCCCCCCTATAACACTGTTGATAATTCCGTGTTATATGAATTCCATGTTGTACGAGTCACTTATATTTTACAAATACGTGTGCCGGGCTATGAACGGTTCACGTATTTGTAAAATTTAAGTGACTCGTACAACATGGAATTCATATAAGACGGAATTATCAACAGTGTTATAGGGGGTATACTTGTACTTTAAAATGTCGAGGTGTGTGTTTAGGACACGATTTTTTTTTTTTAACCCAATTTAAATGTTAATAAATCCTGTGCCTTTTGCCGAAAATTTATGAAATTTTGCAGGGAGGTTTGGTTATTAGGGCCATAGATGCTATTAAATTTTAGTGGTTAAAGGTCGAGGGGGTGAAGAGAGGTGTCGGATTTAATAAAGATATTACTCGTTATTATCATTTATAACTTTTTAAAATATTATTTATAGAAAATCTTATAATATTTTAAGAAAATTCAAATGAAAACAGCAAACAGCAATGCTTACCTATGCAATTTCTAGGTCCTGCAGAAAATGGAATGTAAGAATAGGGAATGATTTTCGTAATGTTTTCTGGAAGAAATCGATCTGGATCGAAAACTTTCGGATTTGGAAATAATTTCGGATTTTTGTGCATAAAATATATAGGAATTATACACATGGATCCTCTTGATATTTTATAATTATCTAAAAATATAATATAATATAAATACATTAAAAAAAAAAACGAGAATAATTGAGTAGGAAAACATCACTACACTTTGTACTGTTAAAATATTTTATATTTCTCGAGTCTGCAATGCAAGAGGAAAGAGAAAAACAGAAGAAAACCAAAGCCAAACAATGCCATCATCCTACTGGAACACCCATTTATTTTCATTTCAATTGATATTGGCTTAAAGGAAAAACTTACCTACAACAATATCTTTCGTTAAGTTTCTGGTCAGTAAAGGAACCGTTGGATATAATCGAAGAGTTTCCTGAAGAAAAAAAAAAAAATCTATATTATCTTACCAATATTCATCCCTTTATGGAAGAGTTAGGAATTTGTATATCTCACTCTAATCACAGCCTCTAAATATTTCATCCTTTGCATATCTTCTTTAGTGATGTGTCGAGACCAATCATTCCCAATTACATCCTCAACTTCTTTTCGAACTTTATCTTGAACGTTTAAATGCTTACCCAGCAAATATAATGTCCACGATATAGTAACTGATGTAGTGTCGTGTCCCTTTAGCAGCAACCTTTTTTTGTTTTCATTTATTGCCAATTATTCGGGACAGAATATAAAGTTTACTTACCCCAAATAAAAATAATTGAACTTCTTTACAAGCATCCTCTATAGTAAAATTAGAATCTCTCTTTAAATAATCTAAAAGTAGATCCAAAAATGCTAATTTCTTCACCCTTTTCTCTTTTATATTTTCTGTAGAATTTTCTCTACTTCGTTTTAACTTGTTTTCGATTATCTAAAAATATTTAAAGTCTTATTTACAGTAAATTCTCTTTGATACAAGTGTAGACTCCCCCCCTATAACACTGTTGATAATTCCGTGTTATATGAATTCCGTGTTGTACGAATCACTTATATGTGAGCCGTTTACAGCCATGCACACGTATTTGTAAAATCTAAGTGGCTCGTACAACACGGAATTCATATAACACGGAATTATCAACAGTGTTATAGGGGGGGTCTAATGTATTTACAGAAATTGATACGAACCTTATCAGTTATTTCTTTCAAAATCTTTATGTTTTTCGATAATTCTCTTCTGTTCTTAGTTAAATGGAATATGTACTTCGACCACAAATATGGCTGCCAAGCTCTCATTTGAATAATATTACAAATTCTAGATGAATTTTTCTATATTTTAATCCTTCGAAAATTATATGATTCTATAAAAAGACACGTTAAAACTTACCTGGATAATGATCTTTGGTACTGAGAATAATCATAATCGTATGTATTTCCTTCGATACCCATTGCAGTTTCTTAAGTTTAAAATAAAAAAATAATAATAATAATAAATAAATCATTTTATAATGATTATTTAATATATATTTTAAGTATTTACCGCATATAATATCCATAACAGAACGAGTAACGAAGGGCACAATATCAATCCATTCTTCTTTTTGGTAATTCTTCAATGTCTTTATTAACATTTCGGAATGTTTTTCCATAATTGGGAGAAAATTTTCCAAGATTTGAAAATGAAATGCGGGTGTTAATAATTTTCTTCGTTGCTTCCATTCTTCTCCATCCCTTAAATTAAAAAAAAATCCATTAAACTATAGAATTATAACGTCTTCAAAAACACCTAGACCCACCAGTGTCCAAGAGGTATTCGTACCCCAAACACTGGGTTCGCGCCTCGCTCGAATGAGCTGGCCACGTGGAGTTTTTCGGGTATTCTCCACCTCTGTAACGCCCAAATAGGGGCCATTTTCCCTTAAAAAGACCACCCTGAAAGGTTGCGTTGCCATAAATTAACAAACAAACAAAAACACCTAAAATTTGAAATCGTATTGTCTTGAAACCGATACGTTATATTAAAAAATGTGACAATACAGATCCGTATAATTGTAGATTAATTATATTTCGGGTTGGTTCGAAATATAGGGTACTATTAAGGAACAAAATTGTAGGGGTACCACATCCACAGCATTAATTAAGGGTCCTTAACTAATGCTGTGGTTCAAAAACACAAGGATTGACCCGTAATTCAATGATAATTACGTGTATGTGTATTCTATTTTGTTCAATATCTCAAAATTGAGCGAAGATTAAGGAACAAAATTTGGCATACTTCTTCAATTGTTCATGGTGCACTTTAACTTACCTCAACAATAGCGATGAACTCAGCCATTCTTCCATAAAACTATAAATCACCGATCTGCAGTTATTTTCCGTATTTCCCAACAGAACCTAAAGATATACTTTTAAGAAAAAATAGAACCATTCCAAGAAATTATTACGAATTAAAATCTTACTTTTACGAGATCCGGACGATAAAGGAAAACAACTCTAGAGAAAGGCAGATTGAGAAGACATATTCCACTCTTCCGATGGATTTTTAAGAGTAAATTTAGGTAATTTAACACACCTAAATGATTAAATAAACAGTATAAATCACTCTACTCTAGGTATAAACCTGAAGATTTTCTTGAAAATTCTTACTCTCTGTAGAAAGTCGTCCAGTAGCAATCAAGGAATAAAGAAATTTTAAATAGTATAAGAAGTGATTTTCTCCCCTTCCCGGTATCTTATCGTACGTCGAATTTCTTCCATACAATGTATTTATAAAGAGAATAACAATTGGAACCAGTAAAATTAAAGAAATCACAATAAAAAATGGCGTAGAAGTCCACCAAGTCTGTGTTTCTGGTATGGACATGTCTTATACTTTTGAATAGAAAACTCTCCTTAATTTTAACTTTATAAAGGAAATAAACTTTTAGTATTATTGTTTTTATTACTTAAAACATTGCGAAATATAAATAAAACTGTGTCAATCTTATACAATGAAGCTGAGAGGTATAACATCCTTACACAGGAACTTGCATCACCATTTTAAATTTATAAATATAATACTATTGTTCTATGAAATTCGATAAAAAATAAAAGAAATTAAATTCATTTCTTATCGATTTCATTATAGTACTTAAGTGAGATCCATGGAGTACTTATGGGGGTGATTTGGGTGTTGGATCCCCCCTAGAGTCTTTAACACTTAAAATCAAAAAAATGCATGGATGAACTGTACTTTATGGTACCGAAATTTTAATATTTTATTCTATTTTCAAGGAAATATATAAGAAAAAAAATTTTTCCTGGTGTTATATTGGTATATTTATTTATTGTCTAGGAAATGTCTTTCACAGACAAGAAGAAAATATTATTATATGACTTCTTTGTTGCTTCTTGTTGATGACAACACCATACAGTTGTCCCTTTTTGTCCATAGTATAAAGCTCTACTGTACATGGCATCGGAGGATCGTAGTTTGAAATCTTAATCGGGGCCTTCCCCTCCCGAACCCACTCTCTCTGCGAAACACGGGATTTTCATCCTTGAAAAAAACCCTTTAACTGAAGGGAAGAATCATCCTGCTTCAGTGTATTTGGACATTCGTGTTCCTCTTTTGCCTTCGGGTCATGTGTGGTACACTTAATGAGTGTCTTGCAAAGTTATTCAACAGCATAATCCGCTTCAATTTCCATTTTGTTTCGGTTTTTTACGCTCTTCTAATGATTTATTGTTCCCTATTCCAATTGTTTTCCAGGAATTTTTCTCCTTCCTATTGTATTGTTTGTATACGACATTTGAGTGATCTGCCAAAGGAATGATGCCACCCTGAAGGACTTTTATATAGGAAACTTTAGTTATAATTTTTCTTCACAGAGGGCAGCACGATACTGTCCTGCTCGGAAATTTGTGTGTCGATCCGCCATGATGAAAAAACGAGTCTTTGTTTTATAAATAAATTGTTTTAGTGTTTCTTTCCACGTTGAATTAAACCAAATATATTTCCACTTTCGGCAGTTTCGTAGCTTGTAGATCTACACAAATAAACAGATTTACATTTCAAAAATGAAATTTGAATCATTAATTAATTTATAAATAAAAATATTCTTCTATGTTATTATTTAAAATTAAATTTGATTTTTTTCGTGAAAATCGTTTACGCGTTACGTCATACGTTTCTAATCGATCTCGTAATGTGATTATTACGTCACGTTTCGTTAACCCGTCTCTATAGTAATCTTAGCCTTTATATAGTAGACTAAGGCTGGAATGAAACAATAATTTGGAGTATATTAAACAATAGAATTGCTTAGATAATACCCTCCTTTCGGAGCAACATTGTAACGAAACACTAAAAAGATGGGCCTAATATAGGGGTTTCGTTGCTTTAGAAAGGGACCATCCACTAGGGTTTCGTTCCAATGGAAAGGGGCCATCGCATGGATTCCCCCGTTACAATGGAAAGGGACAATCCCGCTAGGGTTTCGTTACAATGGAAAGGGACCATTCGCTAGGGTTCGTTACAATGGAAAGAGACCATCGCATGGATTCCCCCGTTACAATGGAAAGGGACAATCCCGCTAGGGTTTCGTTACAATGGAAAGGGACCATTCGCTAGGGTTCGTTACAATGGAAAGAGACCATCGCATGGATTCCCCCGTTACAATGGAAAGGGACAATCCCGCTAGGGTTTCGTTACAATGGAAAGGGACCATTCGCTAGGGTTCGTTACAATGGAAAGAGACCATCGCATGGATTCCCCCGTTACAATGGAAAGGGACAATCCCGCTAGGGTTTCGTTACAATGGAAAGGGACCATTCGCTAGGGTTCGTTACAATGGAAAGAGACCATCGCATGGATTCCCCCGTTACAATGGAAAGGGACAATCCCGCTAGGGTTTCGTTACAATGGAAAGGGACCATTCGCTAGGGTTCGTTACAATGGAAAGAGACCATCGCATGGATTCCCCCGTTACAATGGAAAGGGACAATCCCGCTAGGGTTTCGTTACAATGGAAAGGGACCATTCGCTAGGGTTCGTTACAATGGAAAGAGACCATCGCATGGATTCCCCCGTTACAATGGAAAGGGACAATCCCGCTAGGGTTTCGTTACAATGGAAAGGGACCATTCGCTAGGGTTCGTTACAATGGAAAGAGACCATCGCATGGATTCCCCCGTTACAATGGAAAGGGACAATCCCGCTAGGGTTTCGTTACAATGGAAAGGGACCATTCGCTAGGGTTCGTTACAATGGAAAGAGACCATCGCATGGATTCCCCCGTTACAATGGAAAGGGACAATCCCGCTAGGGTTTCGTTACAATGGAAAGGGACCATTCGCTAGTGTTTCGTTGCTTTAGAAAGGGACCATTCGCTAGGGTCTCGCCATCTTGCTAGTGTTTCGTATTAACCCGAAAATTTTTCAGTAGTAATTCCTTCTTATAATACATTGATTTTTGTGTCTAATAACTCCGCTTTTGCACGAACAAACTCTTGGGATTAGTTCTTTTACTTTTTTGCCCATTATAGGGTATAGGCCTATAACAGAAAGAAAGTATGGCAGTCGGTTTAAAAAAAAAAACATGAACCTCCCCTCCTTGATTTTTACATTTTTTGACTCGAGGACCCCTTTAAACGTCGAGAAATTCAAGGGTTTTTCTATACGTACGGATGTTTGCGTTTGTGTAAGTGGAAAGGGCACGATTATGTTCATCCACTTTAAAACTCAATAACTCTTGTTCTTTTTGACGAAAATTTCTGAAATTTTGTAGGATGGTTTGCGTGTTAGAGGCATTGATGCCATTAAATTTTGGTGGTTAAAGGTCGAGGGAGTGGGAAGATAATGGGGGTCACGTATCGTATCTCGAGTGGAGTCGGATTTAATGACGATTTTACTCAGCTTTTTACACAAGGTTTATTGAGCTTCAAAGTGGGTGAAGAAAAGATTGTCACCCCCACTCAAACACATAAACATTCATATATACATACAGGGAAATTCCCCCGAATTTTTCGGGAGGAGGGGGGTAAACATTATCCGGAATACACCAGAGGGAATGTATGGTGTATTCCAGTTCTGGTTTTCTTCATCGATAACTTTTATATAGAATATGAGATCGAACGTATGAACTATATATCGATCAGTCAATTATTCTTTTATAAGAATGTTGATTTGGGGTTTCCTTAATTCTTCCTTCTCTTGTTAATTGAATGATTTGTGTGTCTCCTCCACTCGTAATGAGTCGACGTACAGTACTTTACTTGTCGAAGTTTCAAAGAATTTTAAATATAATTAAATGGCATTTATTAACGATATGTCGTACAGAAGCGAATGTTTGGTCGAGATTCGGAACCATTTCCATGGAAACTAATGCATAAATGCGACCAAGCGTCCACCGGTGGCGGAACCTACGCACCGTTACGCGTCGTTGGTGTTACCAAGTCTTTTTTGAAGGTCGAATCATCGATTCTGTTAAAAATACCACCCTTTTTTGCATCATTTATGGCCCAAATTTATAACCCCAAACCTTATTTTGTCACCTGGAAATTACGTCATCAACTGTGCCCATGAATTTCTATAATAAAACTCTGGTGTGCACGTTTCTGTTAATTTTTAAATTTGTATTTACCTCGGCTCGTTGTGTTTTAACACGCTTAAAATAGCTTCGAAATTAGCTTATTCGTGACGTAATTTAACAATAGTCTTTTCGTTTGCTGTGAAGAATCTCTCTTACGTTCTCATTTCGTATAGATCTTAGAAGGGAGGGCCCCTCTACTGACACTTTAATTCTTTCTTCTACACCACTCTTCTAATCTTTATAAAGGGAGATCTTAACAATAAGAGAGATTTCTCCTTTATCTTAAGATTAAAAGGTGATGAGGACTCGTTTATCTATTACTATAACACTTGTATGCCCGGTATTAGCGAGTGATAATTGAAACTAATTATCTCCCCATTCCGTCGACCTTTAATCACCAAAATTTAATAGCATCAATGCCCCTAATACATAAACCTCCCCGCTAAATTTCAGAAATTTTCGACAAAAGGAATGGGTGTTATTGAGCTTTAAAAGTGGGTGAACGAAATCGTGTCCTTCCCCCCCACACACACACAACTAAGATCCATACATACAGAAACCCAATGGATGCTGCACCAGACAAATTCGGGACTGGATCACTGCAAAATTTCCTGTCGTTTCTCGGAGAATATAGTATCTTCTTTAGTATCAAGAGGGGGTGCTGCAACACATCCCCTGATACTTCCCTGTGATTTTCGATGTATTATTTACGACTATTGTAGGGTAAATTCTGTAATTATTTACCGGAATTTAGGGGAATTAGACTAGAAACATCCGTTAAAGTAAGACAAAGGAAAGGGATTTCTATTGTCTTGTCTACGTGAAGACTAGGAGACACAGAATTAATAGGATCGTCTTCTGTTTCCGAGCTTTAAAAAAAGGGATTCCAATTAAAAGGAGGAAACAATTTCATATTTTTTCTTATTCTCGGAGGTAAAAAAATTAGTTAAAACACCAACTTATGTGTTAATTTAAAAGTATTTCCTGTTTCATTTCCACAATACACAACGATTCGGAGATCCTCCTCCATCGTAGAGGTCATAGTATCCAGTGACATTCGACAGAGTTGTAACTGTTCTTTCGTTCGCCGTCCCCATACTTAGTAGGATGTATCGACGTGTTGTTGCCACAATCTTGGCCCCTTTCCAGGATTTACCGAGTTTATATTCACCGTTACCTCCCCAAATTTTAATTAGATCGCCTTATTTTTAGCGGGGGAGGGGAGGAAGGAGAGAGAGGTAGAAATAAAGTCCGAAAAGGGTCAGGGACGTAAAACATCGGTATAATTAGAAAGGATACTCGAGAATTTTCTAGTTTGTTTCTATCGATATTTGTCTTTTTTCGGTATTTTTTTAAAGTTTGAGCCCATTAAAAATTAAAATAATGTCATTGTAACACGGTCAGGAAATCATAAATTCCGACCTCTTCTATACGGATGGGAATGAAACAATTAAATGCTTAAATTGGAATTTTAAACAATAGGGTGGAGTTTTGTTATGTTTTCGGCAGAATATTTTAAATGTTTCTAGTGTATTTTTATATTTTATTTCTCATCTCTGTCCTTTGTCTGCTAATAATAATAAGGTACAGTCGACCCCCTCCCTATAACACTGTTGATTTTTCCGTTTTATACGAATTCCATATTGTACGAGTCACTTAGATTTTACAAATACGTGTGCCGGGTTGTGAACGGCTCACGTATTTGTAAAATCTAAGTGACTCGTACAACGCGGAATTCGTATAAAACGGAAAAATCAACAGTGTTATAGGGGGGAGTCGACTGTACTGTACGTTTTGTAAGCGAAGATCCTTTTAAAAATGTCCATAAATGACGTCCACAATGGAGGGGAGAACAAGTGTGACTGTGAGCCCTCTCCCTTAGTTATCCGGGTGTATCGATGCGGCCTGGAGCCCCGGGTGGCCCTTCCGGAACAGTGGAGAGATAGCTTCGTGGGCGCAAATTTGAGTTAGGGGGGTCCCTTGTACAATGTTGACTTCGGATATTTTTTATTCCTGAAAAAATATTTGCTTATAAAAGACTGGTTTGGGGCCTCTTGTCGGTGGAGGCCCTTTTTGCCTATAGGATAAAGAGCGCCACTGATGAGGAAAAAAGGAAAAAAAACTTATTGAATAGATAAACGGGAGATTCTAATCAACGCTGTACCTTAATTCAAATTCGTCTGGGCCCCACGAAACCCACGTGTCACTTTGTGTTCGCCCTTCTAGCGTGTCGTTTCTCGCTTCTCGCAGGTCGCGGTGAAGCAAGCGAGTAACGTTTCAAGTTTCGTTTCGTCGTAAAGATCGTCCGATTTGGGGTCTTTTTTTTGTTTTTTTTTATTCTCTTCCGGTCGATTCTTCTGACGTAACGAAGATAAAATTATTAAATTCTCGAGAGTCGTCGTCGTCGTCGTCGTCACTCGCGACAGTCGCGAAGTTACGCAAGAAATCGTCATCATCGGCGAATTTACTTCTTCTCCATCGTCTGAAATTTCGATTGTGAATTAATCGCGTGGCCTTTTCAGATTATTTTCTGTCGTCCAAATCGGAATTAATTTCTGCGTAATATAAAAGTATTACGAAGTTTATATTTATAAAATCGCGAAGAAAATCGCGCGTGAAACTAAAAAAAAAAATATCTCGAAAACGAGCCACTTCCGGTTATTTAATATAAACTATTTCGAGTTTAAAAAAAAAAAGAAGAGATACGAAAAGTAAGAAAAATGCTTTGACCTTCGCCCCTTCCGAACTGCACGAGGAGAGAAAGAAGACCTTCGAGAGACTTTGTCGCGACGACGCGACGCTACAAAACTTTGCGATACGCGACAAAGAAACGAAGTCGCTCGCCATAATTCCGAAGCGTTAACATAGAAATACGTCGGTTACGAATTAAAGAAAAGCGACGATATTTAAAACGTAGATAAGAAACTGACCAATGGAACGTCGCGTAACTTAAAAAAAAACGCTTCGAAATTCGAGAACAGGGGAGAGAAGACGGTGACGTTCCACCCACGTGTCATAAAGTTTGACATTCGGGCCAATGAAGTGAGCCGCTGGACGTCACGTGAGTTAAAAAGCGTGCAGCGTGTCGGACCGGGGTGAAAGTGGATGGAGTCGTCGTCGATCGGTGGAAAGTAAAAGCGTAACTGTTGTACGTCACAGTTTGAATCCGGTCGCCGTTCCGACATGACTAATCCGTCCAGCAATCTAAACGACTCCTTCCGTCCTTCTAGTGGAAGAGATGCTTGGGCCCTCGCTAGTCCAGCTTTCGAGCGTCGAGACGTGGAGGAGGCCTTCGAAGACGATGAGGAAGCCGTTCGAGACGTCATTCCGGAACAGCAGAGAAGCGGATGTTGGTACGGATTCACGCGAGGTGTCAGAGGTAAACCCGACTTTGACGTCACTTCCGGCTTTTTTTTTTTCGTGTCTATTTCGCATACACTAACGTCTAGAAATATGCCCCTTTATTCCGGCTTCACCGTCAAACACGTGCGATGTTTACCTTCCGTTTTGGTGTAAAAAAATAGAAATTCAAGCAATGAGTTGCTTAACTTTCCCGGCAATGTTTAAAACTGCGTGTGAATGTTAATAACGAGTAAAATCTGCGTTAATTCCGACCCTACTCGAGATACCACACGCGATTCCTCTTTATCTCCCCCCCGACCCTTGACCTTTAACAACCAAAATTTAATGGCGTCAATGTCTTTAACGCGCAAAACATCCTACAAAATTTTAGGAATTTTCGACAAAAGACACGGGTGTTATCAAACAGCTAGCTACACGCGCACCAACGTCCGTACATAAAGAAAAAACCTCCAACTTTTGTTGCATTTGTGGACTTTTGTAGGTCCCCAGTCCAAAAATGTAAAGATCTCGCGGTTCATTTGTTTGACCGATTGCCGTACTTTCCCTCTGTTACGTACAACGGAGCCGGGGAAAAGTGATAAAACCCGTTTCGACGAATTGATTGATCTCTCTGCGGATTGCCCTCGAACGAGGATCTCGAAAAGAGGATTTGTAAATTAATCCTACATAGAGTGGTATTAAAAATTAAATTATGTATGAAATTCATCTTACTTAAAGTTAAAAAAACTTCAAATTAGTGAAAGATGTAGTGGAAATTGACTGTAGATTGAGTTGAAAAGGATGTAATTTCTGAGATCCTTTGTAGAAAATGGGTGGAGAGCGCTGGCACGCTATAGCTTCGTGGGGCTCGGGCAAACTGGAATTGGGGGCCTGGCGTACGGTATCGACTTTGGATGCTTTTCTTCGGGAAATGTTTTCTTTTAAAGATTGGTTTGGGGATCCCCGTTGCGATGGCCTGGAAAATTGTCCTTTTTGCCCGTAGGATAACTTGCCACCGATGCAGAGGATCCAGCTACTGTTTCTCTTTTATGTATGGCAGAGGTTCCCAGTTTATAGTGTGTCTGCTAGTATAGTTATGGGGAAGGCAAGTTTACAATATGAGATCTGCCAACGACAAAATTGCCGTTTGTGGTCCTCCGTCGGCGTGGTCGGAATTTTGTTTAAAGGACACGAAAGTAAAAGAAATACGTAATTTTAAGAGTAATTGTTTGAAAGATTACTCTTAGAAAGTACGTACGGATAGAACCTTTTACGAGACCTTCTGTCTCGATTTTGGATCTCTGACCTACAGTCTTCGTAGCACCCAATTTTGGGTTTTATATTCTATTTAATATGAAGTTGTTTATATCAAAACAGATTATATGATATACAGTTCACTACGTGTTTTAGTATTGAAGAAACTGTTAATATTGTATGATATATTCCATTTTACCCCAAAAATATTTACCTATTGGTATACCATATTAAATATTCTAATAGAAATACAGATTTTTAGAATTTCTAAACACACAAAAATTACATTTTGTAACTAAAAGTATAACTCATACAGTATAAAAATTAATTAGATAAAAAAAAAAAATCAATTAAAGCAGTGGCTCCCAATTCTTGTATTGTTGCAAAGGTCATCCTTAAATTTTTAATAGAAGGGCCAGTGATGCGGAAAGGAACTGGCGACAAACGCATCTAACGGGGTATCGATCCGTATCGCGCGCCATTCTATTTATATATATCGAGTACATAATTAATAAAACAAATTGATAACATAACGTCATTTGTACTTAATGAATATCATTTGATATTAAAATTTATAAAATTATCATTTTTTTATACTGTTTAAAACAAAATTTTTATATTAATAACAGGATTATGGTCAACGCGCCAAATGGAAAAACTTGCAGGTGACAGAGAATGGTACATTCGGACGACGCTTCGAGAATTAATAATATATCTTGTGTTTCTCATAATCCTTTGCGTCTGTGAGTATGTCGTCAAAAAAATATTTATTTATATCTTAAAAATTTAATTTGTTTTGTAATTTATAAGTCGACCATTTTGAACATATATTTTGTTAAAAGGACACGAATTTAAAGCTTTAAAATTCTTTGCAAATTCCATTTGACGAAAGTCTCGAACAAAGAAAATTAATTGTAGAATATTTAGTAATACAGTAGAGTCCTGCAAACTCCGCTTAATACGGACCGAGGTGACATAAAATTAACCGTACATTTTGTTTTATTTGTGTTATATATTAGTGCCAAATAAATTTAACTTAACTTAATTGCATAAAAATTAGAGAAATAATTATATATATATGATTCGTTACACGCATAAAGATGAGATATATATTTTAAGCAAGCTTTATTTGATAGTTGGTGTTTGATAAATTGTGTCCAGATGATATTCTACATCTTCTCACTAACAAATTCTATCAAAACTTGAGAGTTTCGACAGTAAAAACATAACAGACGTGAAATATAAAACTCTCTTTTTATTGACATTTGGTTTAATTTATAATGCCAACTAAACAATTAAATTTGACCCATTAAGCAACTGGGTCAAACTGATAGATTTCTATCAATTCAACATGCAAAACTATAGTAATTTTCATCAGTAATATTATTTATAAAGGATTTTGTACAATGAAAATTCCCGAAGATAAGTTCCTCGATTAAAAATACCTTCTATTATCAATGATATTCGAAAAGTTTCAATAAATTGCAAATGAGAATCCGTTCGGAACAATTTAAACTTTGATCGAGAGGCACAAAATTGTCGTACCAAAATATGTTTGGTTATCGTTATCCCGTTCTCTAAAATTTAACCTTTCGTTTGATCTATATTCCAAAGAACACGTGAAAATTTCATCATTATAATACTCTGTATCGTGGAATGTTTACATTGAACTATTTGTATACGTGATGTTATAAATTGCAAAATGATTCTGAAGAGTTACCAGAGGTGTGAATGGGTACGTGGAGAAAAGGAAGATAGAAGAATATTTAGTGAAATTATAGGAGTTTGAGTCAAAAATAAGTGTTGATGGTAAAGCATTCATTAATAAAAATATTGAAATTTTTTTCTAATATATATGGAAGATAATTTTTGAAGTATGGCACCGAATTGTTTTTAATGTGACAGCTAGAGATGGGACAATTAGTTTTGAAATTACTTTTGAATAAATCTTTGAAGATTTCGGGTTGTTCCGAAGTTTTCTTATTCATCGCAAACTTTCTTCGATTAAAATTATTATAAAAATTAAACTTTACCGAAAATTTTATGCATTTTTCTTTTATAGTAACATTTGGAATGATGAGTCCCGCAATGTTTTATCAAACTAAAGTTATTAGCGAACTTTTCCTGGATTCGACATTTGAAGATTCAACAAGTTCAATGAAAACATCTTCACAGATTAATGACTTTTGGAGGGTGAGAATTTTAAAATATCTTCTTATTAATTATAAGAGTTATAAAGATAAGTCAGTAGAGCCTATTAATTCTGGAGGTATGATCTGCTCCAAATATCAAGCTGTTAATGTTGGATAGTCAAGGAATATTTGAAAATAAAACTGGTATTAACAGATCAATGATTTATTAATGTTTCGTAGCCAAATCACATCATCTCTAGGCAATTTTTGGACAAAAGTCAACTTGTACTCTGTTACATATAACAGATTCATTCCTTTGTCTCTGCTGTTATCCCAGAACAGTTAGTCGACTAAATTCTTATGCAAGGAATGATAAACATAGTAAATGAAATAGTATATGAAATAGAACAAATGTGTAAATTCACAATTTATAATTGTTAGTGATCATTTCTTTTACTTACGCACAAGTAATATTAAATTATTTGTAAATGAACACACAAAAATTGGCCACCAGTAGCCACATAAGAGTTTTCCAGGTTTCCTTCACATTTGTAACACCTACAAATGTCCTCCAGAGAGGCAATATTTCCCTTGGCAGGTCACCCACTCCAGAGAGGCAATCTGAACTAATTGAGACTAGTGGTAGTAAGGATATGATGTTTACACATAGAATTGTTATTAAATCAAACAGGATAATTGCAAGAATGAGCAGTAATGCTCAAAACATGTGACTTGATGTTTACTTTATATGTTATCTGCAGGTATACAGTTGACAAGTTCATTACGGGAATGGTAAAAGCTTTTCAGATTAACACGACCGTACTTTAAACAGCTTTAATACAACTGTTCAAGTAATTTATAGAATAAACATTTTCCACAAATGCAAAATGATTAGAAATTGATTAAACATACATTTCCATTCTCCAAATTTTAATTTTTCCTTGCTCTTCCGGATGTCAGCTTTCATGTTAACTGTTATCAGTGATTAAACTAGTCTCCAATAGCTGTTTTTAGATCTTTTACTGTTGTACGATGGTGTTGGGAAATCTTTTCTTTTACAACGACATCAGAGGAATTGTCACACGTTAAGTCTTGACTTCGAGGATGGTATTGAATACATTGAATCACCAGTACCAATACATACAGTACATTTTACCAGTAGTGGTTTTTTGTGTTGTGCAATCTTTGCACAACATGAAAAGCTCTGTGCGTTGCTCAGATTTAATGTAAATAATTATTCAAACAAAATAATTTTGTTTGTTTCTTAATAAATTTATTTCAATGAATTATTTTCAGTTTGTAGATAACGTAATGCTAGATAACTTATATTGGGAAAATTGGTATAATAAGAAAGAAGCAATCAAAGACGACAGAAATATTTTGTATGAAAATCGCTTGCTCGGTTCTCCGAGATTGAGACAGTTGAGAGTGAGGAACGATTCTTGTAACGTTCACGACAATTTTAAAGCAGTTATCAGTCAATGCTATGACGTATACTCGCCACACATAGAAGATAACAGACCATTTGGACTCATGAACGGAACAGCGTGAGTACACTTACTCTATTATTTTTAGTGTGATATATCTATAATAATTGAAACTAAAGGTATTTGCATGTTAAAGTAATAAAATAAAAAATGATCAATGAATTTTTTGTAAAGTCTAGCTATTAATTATAAACAAAATTCTAATAATTAGATACTTGAGTCTCATTAGTGGCTATGTAATAATAAACAATTTAAATTGTTTTATACATTAAACTATTTATTTGTGATTATTTTTGTGAAACGTAAACATGTCTGAATTCTTTTTATTTCAGTTGGGCGTACCATTCGGAGAAAGAGATGAATGGTTCTAGTCACTGGGGATTAATAGCTACTTATAGTGGAGCCGGATCCTATATGGATATCGGAATAACAAAAAAGACAGCTAAAGAAAAGATGGACTTGTTACGACAGCATCTGTGGGTCTCTCGGGCAACTCGTGCCATATTTTTAGATTTTACAGTTTACAATGCCAATCTCAATCTCTTCTGTGTTGTGAAGTAAGTATTAAAATTTTGAATGAAGTAGAATTTATATTACATTAAGAATAATGAGACATTTTCTTTGCAGGTTTAGTTTTTAAAACATTACAGGACATTTTGCATTAATAATTATTTTGATTTAAACTTTTCACAATTAGCACAACTAACACTAAAAGCTGGTTTACAGGGTCATGACATTAAGGGAGAAGAACACCATTACATTGTGCTCTATCAATTGTATATCTGCACTAAGGACAACATCAATATAATAACCAAAAGGGAATGCAAGATCATCCCTAAGGAAAAGTGAACTAACTACATACAACACATGTTGAAATTCATGCACACTACATTACATGCTATTATAAAACATATCCCAGTGAAGGATTTCAAATATCACACCTTGTAATGTTCTTTAAAACAGTTTTGATACATTTTTGCTCCGTAATGAAGTTTTCCTTCTATTGTATGGAACTTCACCTCGAATAACCCCTTTCCTGGACATAATTGGGTGCAATAATGATATACCGTAGCCTTTGAGATTGCATGGCATTGCCTCTCGTATTTCTTTATTTATGCTTTTGTGAAGGAACACATTTATATAGCTAAGCTGCTCTCTACTCAGGAGCTTAAGAAGATAATTGCGGCAATTGTGAATCTTGTGACACAAGAAATGTTGTCGAAAGTCATTGAGGAAACAAACCATCACAAGAACTTGTCTGTTGACATTGTGGGTGGCTGTACCAAAAAAAAAAGTAAAATTCAAAATCCTTCACCAGGATAGGTTTTATAATATTTAATTGAATGTGTATGAATTTCAATACAATTGATTTAAAATAAAATATTGGATGCAATCATGACCCACACTGTTAATTACACATTTTATATTATGATATTGATGATAATTATAAAAAATGTTTTAAAATTAACACTTAATATTCTGAAATGTATGCGCAAACAAAATTCAACAACAAGAATTTTTTTTTTTGACATAAGGGAAATAAATAGCGAACATATCACTGCCACAGAAATTCATTGAAATATTTGTTACTTGTTTAATCATTACCTGAAAACATTTTATAAATTGGGTTTTGCTCCTGATTAGATGGTCACTATAGTCTGAGGCACAACAACATTGTACATAGAGTTAAGCTTAAATAAGCCACTTTCTTAGAAAAGTATTGAAACTTTAACGATCAACTCTTGCTTTCTAGTAGACAGATTTAACCCTAAAACTTTAATACAGACTTAATTTACCTTGCAATGGGATTTTACATTGCATCGAAAGGAATATTTCCCTTCAAAAGTGGTCAGCGGTCCCCAAATTACAACCTCGGAACCAAATCTGGCCCACGGCACACTTTGAAATTGATACATTTGCAGACTGGATTAAAGATTTCCATAAAAATTCTTATTAGAATATTGGAATTTAAATAGATTTTTAAAATACTTTGGGATCATTTTCTCTAAAATGTTTTAAAAGTTTAGCCTCTTCTTATTCTTTCAGACTAGTATTTGAATTTCCTGCTACGGGCGGAATGATTCCTTCTTGGAGTTTCCGAACGGTAAAGTTGCTTCGTTACGTCTCGACTGCCGATTATTTCATTTTGGGTTGCGAAGTACTCTTCTGTTTCTTCATTATATACTACATTGTCGAGGAATTGTTAGAGGTGAGCGAAATATCGAAATTTTTTTTCTTATAATAAATATTTATTCTGTATTCTTGCAGTATAATTATACAGTAGCAAAAAATCTTTTCTGAATTTTTACAATTCATTATTCAAAAAAATGAAAAGCATTTACTAGATCTAAATTATAGTTTGTTCATTTCAACTGCGCTTGAATTTAATAGTAATAAATTTAAAGCATAATTAATTCTCTGCAATTTTGTAATAAATATTTTTATTTCAGATAAAAAAGAATAAATTAAGCTATTTTAAAGAAGTTTGGAATATATTGGATGTTGTAGTTATTCTTGTAAGTAGTTTAAAAATTAAATTTTCTGATTATTAGAAGTTATCGTCATAATAGTTCTATACAGTTCTTTAATACAGAGCACATTCTTGTATTGAATATCTAGACTTTGGATAAGTTCTAGATTTGTAAAAATTATAAACAACATAGTAGAAGTATTGTATTACATTCATATAGTCTTTAACTCTAGAGTAGTCTTTACGTAATTATATAAGCCAGTGTAAATCTATCGTGAATCCTGTTTGTTAAGAGAAGATACAAATGCAATTCTTTCAATAACTGCATTGTACAAAGACCTGTCTACTGCGATATAGTGAACACTTCTTTTCACGTTTATACCCACTCTGTAGCTCATATTTGCGGTAATAAGTAAATAGTTGTCATAGTTGTGGCTGAGAATAGTTAACGACGTGGAATTTTTGAAATATCTTCAAGCGAGCAATGTAAAAATATCAAAGTCTACGAACTGTGGTGTAGTCAATAGACACACACACACACAACTTTATTTCTTACGTATTTTGGGGGGATATATATATTTTTAATCACTATAAAGTTATGTAACAAATTTAAGAAATTAGAAACCATATGAAAGACTTTAAACAAACATTTTGCAAAATATGTCACTATAAATGAGGAAAGAATTTTTATTTTTGTCAATGGGAAAAATTAGTTTAAAAAATCACTGATAGGTGGCTTACTTTCATTGTGTTTACAAGACATGTTTGGCATGGCTCATACCACAGGGTATAACACAATTTGGCTCAGTAACAATGCCCACACCTGCAAACTACAACATGTCTGGATGGATGTTGGGTAAAGGCTGGCACTTTTTAGTCAATGCTACTCACCTCATGATGAGTATCAGTTTTCAATTCCAACAATGTGGAAGGACGCGACAAAAACATTGCAATTTAAATACCCCACAACCACAATTGAAAGACACTTTCATTGTCTTTCGTACATCAATGCCACTGTCGGTGATCTTTCAAACTAATTTTTTCCCCACCAAAATAAAACTCCAGGTGGTGACAACACTTACGTGTAAACCACATTTTTTCCACAAACATTCATAAAAATGGAAAATTAACATTTTTACGGACTGTAACCCACCCAATATTTGCTTTGTATCACACAAAGCCATTTAAGCAATTCTAAATATTCATAACTTTTTAAAAAACTTCATTTCTTTTTACAGATGTCCATAATATGCATCGCATTCAGCGTTTACAGAACAGTTATGGTCGAAAACTTACTTTCAGGATTACTAGTGGATCCCGAATTATATCCGGATTTCGAATCTCTGGGATTTTGGCAGACACAGTTTAATAATGCCGTCGCCTTAGCCGTTTTCTTTGCTTGGATCAAATTTTTTAAATATATAAGTTTTAACAAAACAATGACTCAGTTGTCGTCTACATTATCAAGAGTAAGTATGTTAAGTTATATAACTCAATGTTATATTCTCCATAGACTATATATATATATAATCTGTTAGTATTGTAAACCAAGAATTAACGTATTTTATTCTGAATAAAACTTTAATGTTTAATTCCAGTGTTCCAAAGATGTTGGAGGCTTTGCCATTATGTTCTTCATTGTGTTCTTTGCTTTTGCACAACTTGGCTATCTGTTGTTTGGAAGTCAGGTTCAAGCTTTCAGTTCGTTTGGGACTGCAGTGTAAGTTTTTGAATATTACTTTAAATTTATTAAAAAAAGAAATATATAAATTATTTGAAAAACCTTTAATACATTCTCTTCTATTTGAAAGATTTTCCCTGTTGCGTTTAATTTTGGGCGATTTCGATTTCGAAGAACTCGAAGCCGCCAACAGAGTTTTGGGTCCGATTTATTTCCTCAGCTACGTCTTCTTTGTCTTCTTTGTTTTAATGGTAAGTATCCAATTAAACTTTACCATTGTGACATTCCACCAAAAGATTTTTTTCTACTAATTGAGGAAATCAAACACACTTGTTAAAAGTTATTTATTCTACTCAATAAAATCAACATTCATCTGTTGGAATGTTCACCGAACTAATCTAATGTTTTGCACGCTCGATTAATAGATACAGTACTGACAATTATTGGTTTATTACTACTATTCTACTTATCTATATTTTTATCTACTAGTTCTGTTATTAGAAGATAAGGACGATTAGGGATGGAAGAGAGGGATGGATCAGAGGAATTGTAGTTCCTTTGATCCATTCTCCTCTATTTGTTCTCTTTTTGATTTCTTTCATCTCCTCAGTCTGGCCATTCCTCTTGTTACAAATATCGGTATCCAAAGTATCGAATTGTAATTTTTGCCATTAGTGCAACATTCTCTTGCAGAATATTTTGTGCACCGAGAGAATGAATTTATATTTTCTGTCTAAATTTGTTATGATAATAGATAAACACACAAGATATGTAATTTTTTGCTTTTTATTACAGCTATAAAATGACTAAAATTGAAAATTGGCCGATAGTATTTATATTAAAATATATATATTGAAGATACAAACTTATCTTCGTCTTCTGTCATTTACAATCGCCGGCAACAATCCTAAAACAATTTTCACTTAGAGACAGCCTTTTATTTGAGACTGCGCCTCCACAAAAGAAATGTAAAATGGATAAAAGACTGAAACAAACATAGAACTTAAACGACGGAAGACTAATACAATTTTAAAATCTTCGATATATATATTTTTTATATTTTAATATAAAATGACATTTTTCATTATTGAATTTTTTAGAAAATATTTAAAAGATTATTTTTTACAGAACATGTTCCTTGCCATCATTAATGACACTTATGCCGAAGTAAAATCAGAGATTTCGCAAGACAGTAATGAATTTGAACTGGTAGATTACTTCAAAAAGGTAGAATTTAATTTTTCTAGTTTCTTTTATATTGAATTTTAAATATTAATGATAATAATCTCAAATAATTTCAGGGTTATAATAATTTTCTTAGTAAACTCGGTAAGAGAGATCAAATTGCGGATCTACACAATGCCATGAAATTGGCAGACTCGGACGGCGACAACAAACTATCGTTCGAGGAAGTGCGAAGAAAACTAAAACAGTAAGCACTAAACACTATGATATTTTACTCGAAGATGCTTCATGCACATATTAATTACAAATCTCTTTTAACATTGTCTGAAAAGTTTAGGGTCCGCTACTTATTGCCGAATTCAATTGTTTTTATAACATTAATCGTATCAGAAGCTATAGCTTAGTACATTATGTTTTGAAATTTCTTCTAAGTTATTTCTCTTTCTCTCTCTCTAAACATGATAATTACAATGGAAATATTAGTAAATAAATGTTAAAATTGTAAGGAAGAAAAAATATTTTATCATAAAAAATACTAATGAAGTTACAGTATCCAGATGTTAAAATGCTTGCTTGGATTGTTGATTGTTTATGAACTGTTTACACATACAAGTAATCACAAAATGAATATTTATTATACAATGAACCTTATTTTATTGTAGAATCCTTTATGATTGTGAAATGATTTAATTACATGCAATATCGACATAAGGATCCACTGTATCTATCTGATCTCATCTGTCAATTTCTTAAAAATTACATTAATTAATAGAGAAACTGATAAAAAAATCATGCTTCATTCCAAGCAGTTTCAAAGCTTATCAGCTCGTTGTCGGGGATAAAACCCAACAAATTTTTAGAACTCCACAAATTCTGAAAGTCAGATATGTTTCAAACTTATTCCTTAAATACTTTATCAAAAAATCTCTCTACTGTTGGAAGAATGTTTTGAACAGCTGGGATAACACCAAGAAGAGGAGGAGAAACATGATATTTTGGAGTTGAAAAGGGTAAAAGAAAAATATACTTTTATATTAAAGGATGATGATATATTAATTCTCAGAGGTCTGCTCAGACAGAATTCAATACAGTTTGAAACATATTTGACATTTACAATTTGTAGAAATGTAAGAAATTAAGATTTTTTGAATGGATAATTTATTGGTTTTCTCCCAACGATTCTCTGCTTGTAACTTTTAAGTCTTACAGACAAGAAACATATTAGGCAGAGAATAGAATTTCTTAGGAAAATTGCACTTTTTGAAATGCATTTTTAATATCGTATACTTCATGAATTTATTTTTATATTTTCTTACGAAGACAAAATTTCTCGGAAGCCGAAATCGAAATGTGGTTTGCAAAATACGACATCGACGGCAACAGACAGTTGGACGAACAAGAAACGAGGCAGATGTTGGCCGACCTGGAAGGCCAGAAACTTCAATTGGATCGCGAGATCGAAAAGGAACAGCAGATGCCTTCGGATGCCAGCCGTCCGGCCTCCGCCGTCGGCGGCCGTTCGGGAGTGTCTCTGGACGATTTTCACGTGTGAGTACTTTTGTATTTTGTATAGTTATTGTTGTATATTTTGTATAGCCAATATGGTGTGTTATAGCTTTGCGGAGCCCTGGTGAATCTGAATTAGGGCACCCCGTGTACAGTGTTAACTTCAAAAATTTTTTTCTGGGGGAATATTTTCTTATGAAAGATTGGTTTGGGATCTTCCATTAGTACAGGACCCAAGCAATTACCCTTAAGATAATGAAACCAGCATACATTCAGTGGCATGTTATGTTTTGGTTAACGATTGTCTTATTACATCGAGAGCTAAGACGACGACATATGGTTTGATTGGCACTCGGTGAAGGCCACCAACCAAATGTCTCCAATACACTATTCAGTAAATTATTATAAGGAGTTTTAATTTGCATAAATTGGAGCTTGTTATTCTGGATAGCATTTTAAATAAAAACCATTTGTTTTGATGCAACTTTATAAGTGAATAAAAGCAATAAAAGTAAAATAGTTTTACAGAGAAGCACTGCAAACTTTAACCTATTGACCCGGAAACTTCACAAGCATCTTGCTGATAACAAGGGAGACTTAAATTTACTTAAAATTTAAGCTTTTTAGATCCACTAATGTTTTCTTCCTAGGGGCATCTGCATTACCAGATGAAGAAAAAGAAGAAATTTTTTTTGGTGAATTTTTTGCACTTTTTTATTGCTTATATTTTGGCAGCCCCTTTATAATCTTATATTTTACATAATACCTAAGAAAACAATTATCTTATATTCAGAATTACTAAGGTATTTGGGGGAAGTTTTTCTTTTCATTCAAAATTAAATATTTCCTCCTTTCAGTCTGTCACGTCGTGTCGATCGAATGGAACATTCCATCGGAAGCATCGTTTCGAAAATAGACGCAGTACTTGTAAAAATGGAATCTATGGAAAGCGCCAAGACGAAACGCAGAGATAATATGAATAAAATCTTAGACACAATTTCCGAAGTAAGTATTATTGCACTTTTATTTATCAGAAAACACTTGGGACACCTCTAATAACAATTTCCGAAACTAGATACAGTCTACAAATCGGGCTTCCGAAGCAATTGCATTCAAACATATTTTTACATTATTGCATTGCGTTGACGGCACGATACCGGCTCCGGGTTGAAAAGGTCTGCGTTCGGGGATTAGGCAGAAGTTCGTATTTGAAAAATCTTTCACGGTCTCCCTTGGGCCAGTAGTGAATGCAGCACTGGCCCAAGTAATTCTACTGCAACATAAGCATATTCAGCTCCTCGCACATACACAAAAGACAACAACACACCCAGTTCTAGAGATGGGCAGTAATTAACTACATAGTTTAAATTACGTTAATAGTTAACTACTCTCGGCATATTAGCTAGAATTATTTTTTATATGTACTATTACAATTACCAGTTAACTGTGTGTTTAATTTCAACTGCTTTAACTACCTGTTATATTAAGCTGAGTGACAGTTTCAGTTTTTATCAATTCAACAAGTTCTGGTTTAACTTTTATACTTAATTTGAGCAATTGTAGCATTGGAAATTTTTATACTGCCAGTTGGTGAAAGTCACATTCAAAAACAACCAGTCAGGTTTTACTATATGTTGTCACATACGTGGCTTGTTATGTAAGTATATTTGTTTTGTACTTGCGTGCACACGTTAAGTACAAAACTCAAAGTAAAATAGCAGAAATCTGAAAAACAATATTAATTGTTTGAGTGTGTTAAACAACTGCTGGCACGTAAGAATACAACACTATAAGTATTCTTGCCAGTTACATCACTGGAGCATCGGCTTTCTTTGTTGGGATAAATTTTAACAGTTAGATGATGCAGAATGTCAACTGAAAAGTTTGTATTTTGAGATAGTTATAAAAGTGCCAAATAATAAGGACGAAACTGTTATTTTAATACAGTCTTAATATTTTGTTTTTCTACTTGAGTAGTTTAAATGTAGTTAACTAATCGTTTCGACTACTTTTTATGCATTTAGTGCCCATCATTACTATCCACCAATCACACCAAAACATGAATGAATTCATCATCCGTACCTATTACAAGACATACATCAAATACTTATTGCTAGTACCTCAACACATGAAAGTGTACATAGCATAACATGCACCAATAAAAACATAAACACAAAACTTACAACTACTGACACTACAGACAGAATTAATTAACACGCTCATAAGTTTATTTTAGGAAACACATATATACAGATTTAGACTTCACACACACAGATCACATATACTCAAAATGCATAGAGAAAACTCTACACAATCTAAATACACACATATTACTAAAGTATATTCTACTTCAATCAACACTTTAAAGCATACAGTACATTCATTACTATTCTAGTGAAATCACTAGAGTTACATACAGTGGTGATATTCAGCAGGTTTGCACAGGTTCGGCCGAACCCATTGTTAACATTTTCAAAGTTTTCCGAACCATGTTAAACACACGTAACATTTCTCGGTGGTTTTGTTTCTTTTAAAAAATATATTAAAATATACGTATTATATACTCTGTAACACTACTAAACTAGAGCCTTAGACCCCATTCGCCTTGGTGCGACCTCTCTCGACCATTTCAATCTGGACCGAAACGAGGTTCAATCGCGATCGACTCGAGAGAGTTCTTGAACTAGATCCAGTCATAAGAGAGATGTCACAATCCCACGCGCGCAAGAAAATACAAGATGGCTGCGGAACATGTGTCGGGCTATCGACAGCAAAATAAAAAAGATACTGTATTTGGAGAGATGGTGACATCCGTCTATTATTAGATATATCGCAAGAAAAAGTATTGTATTTATTTCTAACCAAAACTTCCATTTTGTTTGTCGGTGTTGGTGACTTACCGCATAGTCATTTCAGTTTTATCGTTGCGTGTAACAGCTGGGTTCTTCTCAAGTTGACTGCACACAGGCAGTCAACTTGAGAAAAAAATTGTTAATGAAAAATTTTCTGTTAGCGAACCCTTCGTTAAAATATTTCGAATATCACCACTGGTTACATATCATAGTCTTAAACTACAATCACAATTAGAAACACATATACATATTAGATATAAATTAGGCAGGCCAACACAACACACTAAAAGAGACATAACACTAAACTTAATGAAAGAGATTAGGAAAATTAAAACATGCACACAAACAAAAACTATCAACCAAATCAGACTCAAACAATAACTAATTACAGAGTACACTATCCCGTACACACGTGGTTCTCAATCCGTGGTCTGCAGAACAAGGGTGCTTTGTGAAGCCACTTCAAGTGTTCCGCGATAAAAACAACTATATAATTAAAAATTGTTGCAAAAGAAAAATCTATACAATGTAAAACAATTTTTATATGGGAATGTAATCAGCAAATGCCAATAATGTCGTATACTAGACCGAGGGTGCTCTTGATTTCAAAAAGATTGAGAACCATGGCTGTACAGTACAAAATCATATAAAAATATACGAGATAATTAACCATATACATGTAATAGAATACAGAAAATAATTTACTAATGACTTAATGTTAAAATCATTTTAAAATGTAAAAATCTGTCACTTACTTTAAAAATATCCAAAATAGCACGACGGACTAGACGAGAAAGCCAAGCGCCAACAAATGGAACAGTTGGTTCGAGAGGAGCTGCAGCGATGGGATTCCGACATTTCTATGAATTCGCCTCGTTTTGTAAGTCTAATTTGCCAATTTAATAAGTTTTCACCCTCTCGTATCTTTCACTGACTTTTCGTTAAAATTTTACAGAATGAAAATAATACATAAAACAACGCCGAGTGCCCCGTTTAAAATCTGGCACAGAGAAAGACCACTATAACTGGAAAAATTGCACACCGAGTTACAATTACAAAGCTAGCACCATCTTCACCAAACCATCGTTTGGCAAAATGATTAAATTTCGTCAAAGTTCGGTTTTATTTACCATCGGCCACAAGTTTATTCTATCGCTAGCAGTGTGCACTCGTATTAAAAACAATCCGTATGATTTAGATGCATTAACTATGTAGCCAAAATTCTAGTCGTCCTTATTCTTTTAGTTGTAAAAACATGAATTTCATATATATACATATACATACACACACAATATTTTAGTTAAAATTTATGTACTGCAAATGTTTTAGCTCTAAAATATCAATCAAAAGATAGTAAGTTTTTGTAATTATTAACGATACTTACAGATTGGCGATGACGCGTGGAAGTCCCGTAGGTTGCTCGTAATGAATTTATCGAGAATTCTTTCAACCAAAATCGAGGACGAAGCAGATTTAGCAACCATCGGTCTAAGTTTCTGCCCCAAGTGTCTTTGTGAAGATCCACGAGGAGAACGCGCGATCGACCGGCGGTCGATAAATCTTCTTTGCCCTCGATTCTAGTCGAAAGAATTGTCGATAAATTCATTACAAGCTACTTATAGATTAATTCATACTACAAAGTTTAGCTTATTTTACTTAAAAAATTACATAAAATTGATGGAAAAGTAAGTTATGCTCGAATTAGTTTCATATGCAGCTTAGACATAGTTGTCAACTTCAGACGATAATAAAACTAGGTTACATTTTTTTTTTTAATAATTATTTCATTAGCCACCCTTAGAAAATGTATGATGTCGAAAGTACCAATATGCAGCAAGCATGCAGTTTAATTATAAAAACTTAATTTGTGTTTAATGCATTGAACTAAACTCAAAATTATTATTTATTACAAGAACATTTCTGAATTCTAGCAACTCTTAAAATTATAAGAAAGAACTTATAATTTTAAAACAGTACGAAATATTGGAAAACAGTTTCAATAATTTCTTGATCTAGTCATTACTGTGGAAAACTGTAACCAGAAAATTTTAATGTAAACCAAAGATGTCATGTAATTTATGATTATCCATTGAAATAAAAATGCATAGTAAGGCAATTTAATGGTGTTACGGATGAATTATTTAATGACGACGATGTAGAAATGACATAAAGAGATCTCGTAGGATTTTTGGGAGTCGTATATTAGAAAGATAGCAAAAGATAACAAAACTATTTTATCTTAACTGGTGATATATTTAATGATTAAGGTTAGAACATAAAAACTATATCAAAATAACAATTAATACGATTTTTATTGCCTTAATGACCTAACCTTACTAATAAAACAAGGTTTGGTTTGCTTATGTATTGTGTTGCTGTAAATAATGCGCCTCCGGGAGGATTTTTAATGGGAAACTGGCCCCTATTTGGTATTATAATCGTGAAGAAAACCCAGAAAATTCCCAAGTGGCCAGCCTTTCAGTGAGGTGCGAACCCACAACCGACTATCTGTGCTCAGTGGTTTTTATCCACTTGGCCACCGGTGGGCAATAAAATAGTTACAAAATTTTTTAAAAACCTAGAAAACATTTTGGACAACCCAATAAATGTTACAAGAAAAATATGTTTGATAACAATTTCAGTAAATGCATGCTTCTATGCTGGAGTTATATAAAATATTAGGATTTTCTAATTTAATATTAATGTTCTTATACCACTAGATGAGGATTATAAGACAATTTTGTTATTGTCTTATAATCCTCATCAAATATACTACTTAAAACATGTCTAAAAGTACACAGAACTATTTTATTTTCAAGACATTTTACTATGTGAATTTTTAAAATCAAATGTCATTGGAATTAAACTGGGATTGGATTGCTTTGGTTTACTAATAACGGGTAGGACTTCTTTTTTGGATAATACGGCCAAAATATGTAAAGAAACAGACAAATATAAATCACAAACAACATTAATGTCAATTTTGTACCATTCTTCAACTGATAGTGATGCTAATTCCTTGAAAGAAACAGGAAGTCTAAATCTGTTTCTAACCTTTTTCTCAAGAATGCCCAGACAGGCTAATTATTCTAGTCGAGTGATCGAGTTGACCGGGACAAATGCTTAACTTCAGTTTCGTGCTCCTCGAACCAAGATCGAACAGAACCAGCAGTGTGGATAGCAGTATTGTTGTTCTGAAAGATTGCATAGCCGTCCAGAAACAAAGTCTGGATCACAGGAGGAGTTGGTCACTCAGAATAGCAGACGCCTCCGGACTTTACTTTTGAGGAGGATAACTGTTGGACTCGAGTTTAATGATATCACACCCATATCATGCAGAACCTCCGCCAAACTTGATGGTAAGTTTAAGGCAGTCAACATTGTAAACTTTACACGCTAATCTCCAGACATAAACATGGCCAAAAGTGGGAAACACAGTGAAAGTTGACTCATTCGACCAAATTTCATGTTTCCATGTCTTGAGTGTACATGTTTTGTATCATTCTTTCCATCACTTCCCATTTGGGAATCTGTTAGGTCTGACATAATCATGCTACAAAAATAGGAAAATAGTTTTTCAACAGCAAAAGTAATAAAGTTCATCGACAGTGATATAAACTATGCAAATGAGTGTATATGTGATGGCATGTGTTTCAAGAACAGTTTAATTTGACTGTGTAAGACGGAGATGTTTGAATTATTTACCGACTCCTGTATGTTGATACATCACGATAGTTCCAGCTTACAAATTCAATAAGTTTAAACTGTAATTAATGTATAACAGAAAATTCATACCTCTCACACTTTCCAGCATTAACTGTATAATAAACTAATATTTTTGGCCACATTCAGAGGCTCGTGTTAGGTTAAGCTTATACAAAACTGAATGTCTATAGTGAATTCGAAGTTTGGAAGAATGCAGATTTTCATTGATATCATCATTTTTAAAATTATCTATATTTATGTAAATATTATCACAGTTTTAATGAAGTAAACAAATACAGTGGTGCCTCGAATAACGGACTGGCTGCGAACAATGGACTTTCCATTCAGCAGTTACGTGAGGCAAACAACTGACTTTCTGTGAACAAGTGCGAATGATGTTTCCACTCTTTTGCCGTTGCCAATGACAATCTGCTATTTTTATAATATATTAGTATTATTAGAATATATTATTAGTATATCTGAAGTACAGAGCTCCCGTTGGGATTCGGCTTGCTCCCTTGNAATATATATATTTTTTATATTTTAATATAAAATGACATTTTTCATTATTGAATTTTTTAGAAAATATTTAAAAGATTATTTTTTACAGAACATGTTCCTTGCCATCATTAATGACACTTATGCCGAAGTAAAATCAGAGATTTCGCAAGACAGTAATGAATTTGAACTGGTAGATTACTTCAAAAAGGTAGAATTTAATTTTTCTAGTTTCTTTTATATTGAATTTTAAATATTAATGATAATAATCTCAAATAATTTCAGGGTTATAATAATTTTCTTAGTAAACTCGGTAAGAGAGATCAAATTGCGGATCTACACAATGCCATGAAATTGGCAGACTCGGACGGCGACAACAAACTATCGTTCGAGGAAGTGCGAAGAAAACTAAAACAGTAAGCACTAAACACTATGATATTTTACTCAAAGATGCTTCATGCACATATTAATTACAAATCTCTTTTAACATTGTCTGAAAAGTTTAGGGTCCGCTACTTATTGCCGAATTCAATTGTTTTTATAACATTAATCGTATCAGAAGCTATAGCTTAGTACATTATGTTTTGAAATTTCTTCTAAGTTATTTCTCTTTCTCTCTCTCTAAACATGATAATTACAATGGAAATATTAGTAAATAAATGTTAAAATTGTAAGGAAGAAAAAATATTTTATCATAAAAAATACTAATGAAGTTACAGTATCCAGATGTTAAAATGCTTGCTTGGATTGTTGATTGTTTATGAACTGTTTACACATACAAGTAATCACAAAATGAATATTTATTATACAATGAACCTTATTTTATTGTAGAATCCTTTATGATTGTGAAATGATTTAATTACATGCAATATCGACATAAGGATCCACTGTATCTATCTGATCTCATCTGTCAATTTCTTAAAAATTACATTAATTAATAGAGAAACTGATAAAAAAATCATGCTTCATTCCAAGCAGTTTCAAAGCTTATCAGCTCGTTGTCGGGGATAAAACCCAACAAATTTTTAGAACTCCACAAATTCTGAAAGTCAGATATGTTTCAAACTTATTCCTTAAATACTTTATCAAAAAATCTCTCTACTGTTGGAAGAATGTTTTGAACAGCTGGGATAACACCAAGAAGAGGAGGAGAAACATGATATTTTGGAGTTGAAAAGGGTAAAAGAAAAATATACTTTTATATTAAAGGATGATGATATATTAATTCTCAGAGGTCTGCTCAGACAGAATTCAATACAGTTTGAAACATATTTGACATTTACAATTTGTAGAAATGTAAGAAATTAAGATTTTTTGAATGGATAATTTATTGGTTTTCTCCCAACGATTCTCTGCTTGTAACTTTTAAGTCTTACAGACAAGAAACATATTAGGCAGAGAATAGAATTTCTTAGGAAAATTGCACTTTTTGAAATGCATTTTTAATATCGTATACTTCATGAATTTATTTTTATATTTTCTTACGAAGACAAAATTTCTCGGAAGCCGAAATCGAAATGTGGTTTGCAAAATACGACATCGACGGCAACAGACAGTTGGACGAACAAGAAACGAGGCAGATGTTGGCCGACCTGGAAGGCCAGAAACTTCAATTGGATCGCGAGATCGAAAAGGAACAGCAGATGCCTTCGGATGCCAGCCGTCCGGCCTCCGCCGTCGGCGGCCGTTCGGGAGTGTCTCTGGACGATTTTCACGTGTGAGTACTTTTGTATTTTGTATAGTTATTGTTGTGTATTTTGTATAGCCAATATGGTGTGTTATAGCTTTGCGGAGCCCTGGTGAATCTGAATTAGGGCACCCCGTGTACAGTGTTAACTTCAAAAATTTTTTTCTGGGGGAATATTTTCTTATGAAAGATTGGTTTGGGATCTTCCGTTAGTACAGGGCCCAAGCAATTACCCTTAAGATAATGAAACCAGCATACATTCAGTGGCATGTTATGTTTTGGTTAACGATTGTCTTATTACATCGAGAGCTAAGACGACGACATATGGTTTGATTGGCACTCGGTGAAGGCCACCAACCAAATGTCTCCAATACACTATTCAGTAAATTATTATAAGGAGTTTTAATTTGCATAAATTGGAGCTTGTTATTCTGGATAGCATTTTAAATAAAAACCATTTGTTTTGATGCAACTTTATAAGTGAATAAAAGCAATAAAAGTAAAATAGTTTTACAGAGAAGCACTGCAAACTTTAACCTATTGACCTGGAAACTTCACAAGCATCTTGCTGATAACAAGGGAGACTTAAATTTACTTAAATTTTAAGCTTTTTAGATCCACTAATGTTTTCTTCCTAGGGGCATCTGCATTGCCGGATGACGAAAACGAAGAAATTTTTTTGGTGATTTTTTTTGCACTTTTTCATTGCTTATATTTTGGTAGCTCCTTTATAATCTGATATTTTACATAATACCTATGAAAACCAATTATCTTATATTCAGAATTACTAAGGTATTTGGGGGAAGTTTTTCTTTTCATTCAAAATTAAATATTTCCTCCTTTCAGTCTGTCACGTCGTGTCGATCGAATGGAACATTCCATCGGAAGCATCGTTTCGAAAATAGACGCAGTACTTGTAAAAATGGAATCTATGGAAAGCGCCAAGACGAAACGCAGAGATAATATGAATAAAATCTTAGACACAATTTCTGAAGTAAGTATTATTGCACTTTTATTTATCAGAAAACACTTGGGACACCTCTAATAACAATTTCCGAAACTAGATACAGTCTACAAATCGGGCTTCCGAAGCAATTGCATTCAAACATATTTTTACATTATTGCATTTGATTCAGAAATGATTGTTTTGCGTTGACGGCACGATACCGGCTCCGGGTTGAAAAGGTCTGCGTTCGGGGATTAGGCAGAAGTTCGTATTTGAAAAATCTTTCACGGTCTCCCTTGGGCCAGTAGTGAATGCAGCACTGGCCCAAGTAATTCTACTGCAACATAAGCATATTCAGCTCCTCGCACATACACAAAAGACAACAACACACCCAGTTCTAGAGATGGGCAGTAATTAACTACATAGTTTAAATTACGTTAATAGTTAACTACTCTCGGCATATTAGCTAGAATTATTTTTTATATGTACTATTACAATTACCAGTTAACTGTGTGTTTAATTTCAACTGCTTTAACTACCTGTTATATTAAGCTGAGTGACAGTTTCAGTTTTTATCAATTCAACAAGTTCTGGTTTAACTTTTATACTTAATTTGAGCAATTGTAGCATTGGAAATTTTTATACTGCCAGTTGGTGAAAGTCACATTCAAAAACAACACGTCAGGTTTTACTATATGTTCTCACATACATACATTTTGTTACACACATACATACATACATACATTATATGTTCTCACATACATACATACATTTTGTACTTGTTATGTAACTATATTTGTTTTGTACTTGCGTGCACATGTTAAGTACAAAATTCAAATTAAAATAGCAGAAATCCGAAAAACAATATTAATTGTTTGAGTGTGTTAAACAACTGCTGGCACGTAAGAATACAACACTATAAGTATTCTTGCCAGTTACATCACTGGAGCATCGGCTTTCTTTGTTGGGATAAATTTTAACAGTTAGATGATGCAGAATGTCAACTGAAAAGTTTGTATTTTGAGATAGTTATAAAAGTGCCAAATAATAAGGACGAAACTGTTATTTTAATACAGTCTTAATATTTTGTTTTTCTACTTGAGTAGTTTAAATGTAGTTAACTAATCGTTTCGACTACTTTTTATGCATTTAGTGCCCATCATTACTATCCACCAATCACACCAAAACATGAATGAATTCATCATCCGTACCTATTACAAGACATACATCAAATACTTATTGCTAGTACCTCAACACATGAAAGTGTACATATCATAGTCTTAAACTACAATCACAATTAGAAACACATATACATATTAGATATAAATTAGGCAGGCCGTCACAACACACTAAAAGAGACGTAACACTAAACTTAATGAAAGAGATTAGGAAAATTAAAACATGCACACAAACAAAAACTACCAACCAAAACAGACTCAAACAATAACTAATTACAGAGTACACTATCCCGTACACACGTGGTTCTCAATCTGTGGTCTGCAGAACAAGGGTGCTCCGTGAAGCCACTTCAAGTGTTCCGCGAAAAAAACAAATACATAATTAAAAATTGTTGCAAAAGAAAAATCTATACGATGTAAAAGAATTTTTATAAGGAAATGTAATCAGCAAATGCCAATAATGTCGTATACTAACCGAGGGTGCTCTTGATTTCAAAAAGATTGAGAACCACGGCTGTACAGTACAAAATCATATAAAAATATACGAGATAATTAACCATATACATGTAATAGAATACAGAAAATAATTTACTAATGACTTAATATTAAAATCATTTTAAAATGTAAAAATCTGTCACTTACTTTAAAAATATCCAAAATAGCACGACGGACTAGACGAGAAAGCCAAGCGCCAACAAATGGAACAGTTGGTTCGAGAGGAGCTGCAGCGATGGGATTCCGACATTTCTATGAATTCGCCTCGTTTTGTAAGTCTAATTTGCCATTTAATAAGTTTTCACTCTCTCGTATCTTTCACTGACTTTTTGTTAAAATTTTACAGAATGAAAATAATACATAAAACAACGCCGAGTGCCCCGTTTAAAATCTGGCACGGAGAAAGACCACTATAACTGGAAAAATTGCACACCAAGTTACAATTACAAAGCTAGCACCATCTTCACCAAACCATCGTTTGGCAAAATGATTAAATTTCGTCAAAGTTCGGTTTTATTTACCATCAGCCACAAGTTTATTCTATCGCTAGCAGTGTGCACTCGTATTAAAAACAATCCGTATGATTTAGATGCATTAACTATGTAGCCAAAATTCTAGTCGTCCTTATTCTTTTAGTTGTAAAAACATGAATTTCATATATATACATATACATACACACACAATATTTTAGTTAAAATTTATGTACTGCAAATGTTTTAGCTCTAAAATATCAATCAAAAGATAGTAAGTTTTTGTAATTATTAACGATACTTACAGATTGGCGATGACGCGTGGAAGTCCCGTAGGTCGCTCGTAACAAATTTAGCGAGAATTCTTTCAACCAAAATCGAGGACGAAGCAGATTTAGCAACCATCGGTCTAAGTTTCTGCCCCATGTGTCTTTGTGAAGATCCGCGAGGAGAACACGCGATCGACCGACAGTCGATAAATCTTTGCCCTCGATTCTGGTCGAAAGAATTGTCGATAAATTCATTACAAGCTACTTATAGATTAATTCATACTACAAAGTTTAGCTTATTTTACTTAAAAAATTATGTAAAATTGATGGAAAAATAAGTTATGCTCGAATTCGTTTCATATGCAGCTTAGACATAGTAGTCAACTTCAGACGATAATAAAACTAGGTTACATTTTTTTTTTTTAATAATTATTTCATTAGCCACCCTTAGAAAATGTATGATGTCGAAAGTACCAATATGCAGCAAGCATGCAGTTTAATTATAAAAACTTAATTTGTGTTTAATGCATTGAACTAAACTCAAAATTATTATTTATTACAAGAACATTTCTGAATTCTAGCAACTCTTAAAATTATAAGAAAGAACTTATAATTTTAAAACAGTACGAAATATTGGAAAACAGTTTCAATAATTTCTTGATCTAGTCATTACTGTGGAAAACTGTAACCAGAAAATTTTAATGTAAACCAAAGATGTCATGTAATTTATGATTATCCATTGAAATAAAAATGCATAGTAAGGCAATTTAATGGTGTTACGGATGAATTATTTAATGACGACGATGTAGAAATGACATAAAGAGATCTCGTAGGATTTTTGGGAGTCGTATATTAGAAAGATAGCAAAAGATAACAAAACTATTTTATCTTAACTGGTGATATATTTAATGATTAAGGTTAGAACATAAAAACTATATCAAAATAACAATTAATACGATTTTTATTGCCTTAATGACCTAACCTTACTAATAAAACAAGGTTTGGTTTGCTTATGTATTGTGTTGCTGTAAATAATGCGCCTCCGGGAGGATTTTTAATGGGAAACTGGCCCCTATTTGGTATTATAATCGTGAAGAAAACCCAGAAAATTCCCAAGTGGCCAGCCTTTCAGTGAGGTGCGAACCCACAACCGACTATCTGTGCTCAGTGGTTTTTATCCACTTGGCCACCGGTGGGCAATAAAATAGTTACAAAATTTTTTAAAAACCTAGAAAACATTTTGGACAACCCAATAAATGTTACAAGAAAAATATGTTTGATAACAATTTCAGTAAATGCATGCTTCTATGCTGGAGTTATATAAAATATTAGGATTTTCTAATTTAATATTAATGTTCTTATACCACTAGATGAGGATTATAAGACAATTTTGTTATTGTCTTATAATCCTCATCAAATATACTACTTAAAACATGTCTAAAAGTACACAGAACTATTTTATTTTCAAGACATTTTACTATGTGAATTTTTAAAATCAAATGTCATTGGAATTAAACTGGGATTGGATTGCTTTGGTTTACTAATAACGGGTAGGACTTCTTTTTTGGATAATACGGCCAAAATATGTAAAGAAACAGACAAATATAAATCACAAACAACATTAATGTCAATTTTGTACCATTCTTCAACTGATAGTGATGCTAATTCCTTCAAAGAAACAGGAAGTCTAAATCTGTTTCTAACCTTTTTCTCAAGAATGCCCAGACAGGCTAATTATTCTAGTCGAGTGATCGAGTTGACCGGGACAAATGCTTAACTTCAGTTTCGTGCTCCTCGAACCAAGATCGAACAGAACCAGCAGTGTGGATAGCAGTATTGTTGTTCTGAAAGATTGCATAGCCGTCCAGAAACAAAGTCTGGATCACAGGAGGAGTTGGTCACTCAGAATAGCAGACGCCTCCGGACTTTACTTTTGAGGAGGATAACTGTTGGACTCGAGTTTAATGATATCACACCCATATCATGCAGAACCTCCGCCAAACTTGATGGTAAGTTTAAGGCAGTCAACATTGTAAACTTTACACGCTAATCTCCAGACATAAACATGGCCAAAAGTGGGAAACACAGTGAAAGTTGACTCATTCGACCAAATTTCATGTTTCCATGTCTTGAGTGTACATGTTTTGTATCATTCTTTCCATCACTTCCCATTTGGGAATCTGTTAGGTCTGACATAATCATGCTACAAAAATAGGAAAATAGTTTTTCAACAGCAAAAGTAATAAAGTTCATCGACAGTGATATAAACTATGCAAATGAGTGTATATGTGATGGCATGTGTTTCAAGAACAGTTTAATTTGACTGTGTAAGACGGAGATGTTTGAATTATTTACCGACTCCTGTATGTTGATACATCACGATAGTTCCAGCTTACAAATTCAATAAGTTTAAACTGTAATTAATGTATAACAGAAAATTCATACCTCTCACACTTTCCAGCATTAACTGTATAATAAACTAATATTTTTGGCCACATTCAGAGGCTCGTGTTAGGTTAAGCTTATACAAAACTGAATGTCTATAGTGAATTCGAAGTTTGGAAGAATGCAGATTTTCATTGATATCATCATTTTTAAAATTATCTATATTTATGTAAATATTATCACAGTTTTAATGAAGTAAACAAATACAGTGGTGCCTCGAATAACGGACTGGCTGCGAACAATGGACTTTCCATTCAGCAGTTACGTGAGGCAAACAACTGACTTTCTGTGAACAAGTGCGAATGATGTTTCCACTCTTTTGCCGTTGCCAATGACAATCTGCTATTTTTATAATATATTAGTATTATTAGAATATATTATTAGTATATCTGAAGTACAGAGCTCCCGTTGGGATTCGGCTTGCTCCCTTGTTTATTACGTACATCACCTCAGTGCAGGGTATTTACATTTATTCAAGTGTTGTGCAAATCATGGCTTCTAAAAAAACAGAAAGGTGATTTCAATTGAAACAAAGCAAGAAATCATCAGAAGGAGTGAAAGTTGACAAAAACTTCCTTGTCAAATGGGGAGAGGTTCAGGAGTTTACCAACACTCATTATCCAAACAGAGCTGAGGCCAACAGGATCAATGATCTCTACAATGACACCCTTGCCCGTCATTTCCGACAGGTGTTGAAGAAGAGAGAGAAACAGACCACCCTGGACATGACTTTCAAGAAGCCAGCTGCCAAAAAACAAAGGATGGAATAAGAGGAGATGACCCTGCAAGCTCTGGTAGCCTCTCCTGAATCTGACTCCGATTAAAAAACAATAAAAAGAGAATGCAATGTGTAAAAAGTCTGTATCTGTATGAATATGTGAAGAAAGTGTTCCTCCACCACCTCCTCACAACATATGACTATCCGGAATAATTGGTGACTGCTCCATTTTTATTTTTTTATGGTACAGTATGGTTATTTTATGCTGCAGAACAAATTATATGTTTTAACATGTATTTCTATGGGAAAATGTGTTTTGTATAATGGACTTTTCACTTAATGGATGTGCACTTGGAACGGATTAAGTATGTTATACGAGGCACCACTGTATATTAAAAATGCCTGTAATAAAAAGTTAAATTTAAAAACTCGCACCAAGTTTTGTATAGTTTCTGGATGAAAATTCAAAAACTATACAAAGGAATAAGCAAAAACTATAGAAAGGAAAAAGTATCCGTGATCCAGTCATCATTGCCGTATCTCGGACCACCCTCTATACACATCAGCCGCATATTTCGGCGGCATAACTTCATTCTACCTATAATCCCCTACCAAACCTATGCAGGTGTATTTGCAACGATCGGGACAGGCTAACCACTTTAGAAAAGTCAGGGGTTTACGCAATACACCTAAAGAATCCAGCAACGGGAGCTATTACAAGATACATAGGAGTGAAAAGAATGCTCGCCTCTCACCTTGCAGAGCATCAGGACGATGTAGCCAAAGGAAGATGTTCTACAGAGCTCGCTAAAAAAGTTCTCGAGCAAGGCTACAACCCGCTGTGGTCCAGAATGGCAATACTTAAATGCTGCAACAATCGAAGGCTTGTGTTCATCTGGGAAGTGCTTCTCACAGTTACCATAGAAGCATGCAATGTTCCCACCCTCGATCTACCCGAGGTGTGGATTGCCTTGTATCGGGGTTTAAAAATAAAACGGGCCGAACGTTGTATTGCTAACGCAGTGTCAATTCCATGCATGCGCCACTCGCATCGTAAATTTTAAGTATTCAAATATGTCAAAAACTATTTGTGCGTTCTTAACGGAATTTCCACACCCCTTGTTTGAATTTAAAAATTGTTCTTTTGGAATATTCTGCACGTTCGGTTTGTTAAAATTTGTTCATTTCACCTGAAGATGACGATTATACACTCATCGAAAGTACTTATGTTAATGCTAAATGAACTTTATTAATGCTGAACTCAGTGAATTTTCATTCAGAAACTATGCCTGTAATAAGTAACGTAAGCAAAAAAAATCTCGTGAAACGTCAATTCATATTATTATGTGTATTATTATTGGTTGCCACTCTCTTTAAAGGGGATATTTATTACTGATTGACATGCCATTGATATGGATGATGATAATTTCCAAAATAGGCAATCTTCAATACTTTGAAACTCACTACAGACGCTTCGTTTCGTATAAGCCTAACCCGACACAGGCCACCAAATATGGCCAAAAACGCTTGTTTATTAAACAATTACTGTTGGAAAGTGAGGAATTTTCTAAATTACAGTTTAATCTACCTTTTCAATTGAATATGTCATGGAATCGAGAACTTGGTAAATGTCAATGTAAGTCACTGCAAAACATAAAGCAATCAATTGTTATCAATGCACTTTGTTCTCTTCTCGTTTTTTGATAATTTGACAAAGTTCTGCAACCGCGTTGCCTTCGTAATCATTGTCTGAATTACCATGTCTATCTTTAACGGTTGCTGTCCATAATAATTTATACACGTCACAATATTTTTTTATAAATAAAATTGTCTTATTCTCTGTAATAATACAATCTTAAGAAATTATTCAATAAAAAATTTCCATATTATTTTAATAAAATTCAATATATACAAAAATATGTAGATGATACAATCTCATATTTTTCATTAAGTTTTTATCTTACTTGTCTGTCGGTGTCATTATTTTAACACTTTCTTTTTCTTTTTTAGTAATTGTTTCTTCTTTTTCTTTCTCCTCTGTTCTAATACTTTCTGAAAAGACAAACCTTCTTTCTTTTTTACCATTTGCTTCTTTTCTACATTCATTTCACCTTCCAGGTGCATCTTTTTGCGGGGAATGTTCTCTGTTTTCTGTAGCATTTTGCGTTTCTTTAAAAACGTTCCTGCAATAAATTATATATATAAATATACATTTTATATCCATTAATTGAATTCTCACTGAATAAGGTTTAAATTTTTGTTTTACTATTACAAATGAGACTAATCTTGAGAATATCATCATCCAAGACCATGTACGCGGGGAGGATTTCGAGGTTTAATCTCTCCCATTTGAGAAAATTTTTAAATGGTATATTGTATAAAACTTAATCTTGCACATGACTCTGTTGTCAAATGATCTGCCAATAGTTAAGTTAAACTTTCACGGAAAATGGTGTCATGTAACCAAATATTAATCTCTGGATTAAATTAGATTTTAATTTGTAAAAATATATTAGTATTTGAATTCAAACATTTTTTTTCTTTTTAAGCTTTTAAAAATCCAATGGGGTGCGTCTATTCAGTCTACGCATTGCCTATTACGGGCCTCGGAACAGAAAACGACTTCAAAATAAGCGAGAATAGGAACTCCTGGCATGGAAAAAAGTGACTAAACAGTGACAACTAAAGTTAATTGGCCATGATGATATACATTATTCGTAAGGAGTCAAGTCCAAATGTTATTTTATGTTTATGGGTTTTGCTCATTTGACATTATAATTTAGTTTGAGAACATTTTCTTTTGTTTAAAGGACAATAAAATATTTTCATTATTAACTAATAGTAATTATGAATAAAGCAATCATAATTTGTAATTATGACCGGAAAATACCATGAATCGAGCTTTTGCCCGTTGGCACCGTTTGCCGTAGCGGCATAATTTAGAACTAATGCTTGCACGGGGGCTTAGACGTTTGTACGCATTTCTCGCTTCTGCGTAAATGGTGTCGCAATTGCGAATTCTGGTCTGAAAAGTTTGTTTTTGTGTGTTTTTCTCACTTCTCACATTTGCATAAATGCCGCCTTACAGCGAAGACTCAAACAGATGCGAGTCTCCGGCAAACCAAAACTCCGGAATTTCCGGTTTCGTATTTTGAGCGCGTCGTACCCGAGTCAGTTGACCAAAATTAGCAAAAGGGGTCATTAATTATCCTTTACTATATCTGTGTATTTTGATTTGTTCTTTACTTGGTTTCTTTATTTTTTGTAGAACAAAACTGTAGGTTAATAAGCGCTGGGTCGGTCGGCCAGTTTGATAATTAAATACATGAGACGTCTATTAGAAGATATATGACATGTCTCTCTTAAAACAAATCGAGAGAAAAATTGCCTGTGTATTTACTGTTCTTCCTAATGAGTTATCTTCTTAAATTTTGCAAAGTTAAATTTTTAATTGGTTAAAATTATTAATTATAAAAAAGTTTTTAGTGAAGGTGAATTGCGATGAGCTCGGAAGGAATTAAAATACTGTACTTCGAAAAAAATTTTGTCAACGTTAGACCGCTCTCGAATTCACAATATTACATAACTAACAGTTTTAAGACCTCAAAAGTCACGCAATAACATTAAGTTTTCAACATGCAACAAGAAAAAGATGTTACAGGCGTTGCAATTTAAGTATTTAAACATTAATTAATGAAGTAATACAATAGCTTGGCGTCACAGACATGTCGTTGCCCATAATGGCAGAAAAAGTGATATATCGTCAAAATAGTTGAGAAAAAGTAACTAATTTAAAAATAGTGAGAATAGTAATCCGTTCCAAGGCCTGCTATTACAATGTTGGGTCGAATACGTCGTGTTGTGCTCGAGATCCGTTTTTCTTCTTTAAAATTAATGAATAGGCCCTGGAAGTATGCCTTAAAAATTTTTTCATCTTTCTTCCATTTCACGCTTCAGAAACAAATGGTATGAAGAGTTGACCTTTTATTGTAGATGTAGACACCATAAGACACTGTAAAATTCTCTTTGAAAATATCAGCATCATCAAACAATGAACAGTTCTACGCCTATACAAATTTTTGGAGGTAGTTTTGTGATTCTAATAGGATACAATGCCATTGATTTCTGTCCCGACCATATTGAATATGTCTGTAGGTGAGAGTTCCTTATTACCAGAGATGATTTGGCTAACATATTGATAAAATTGGATATACAGTCGTCCTCTTTACCTTTGACCATTTATTGGGCTAAAAAGAGGAAGGGTCCTAAAAATTTAGGTAGGTGGTTGTCTGAGTATGCAGCCAAATAAACTGTAAAATATGGACAGTTTCAATGTGGAGGTAAAAGTCCAGGCAGTCACCTTCTTGTTGTATTCCTGTGAGTAATCTCACCACGAGATGAAATAAAGTGTTGTTTCGTGAAGCATATTACGGCTAATTGAAGTGGACTTTAACTGATTACAAAAGGAAACAATAAATGAATTACTAAGCTATTAAAGTTTTCTTATTTTTTCGGCTTATATTTGAGTTATTCATTTAAGTTTGAATGTTATTTGACACAAACATGGACAAATTTATAAATATTTTTATTATACTAATTAAATTATGGGTAAAAACAAGTTATTTCTTATAAACTTTTTACCCTGTGGTTTTCCTCCTCCTTGTTTCATAAACTGTTCTGTGTTATTTTCACTTTCGTTGTCCTCCTCTTCCTTTTCCCCTTTCTCTTTTCTGGCTTTAGAATCTTTCTGTTGCATCTGTTTTCTCTTGACGTTTTCTTCTTGCTGCCGCTTTCGTTTTTTCTTAAGTAATCTGTATGCATTAAATAATATCTCATTAGCTTTTATCTTGTTTTCAATGGTAACAAACTTAATAAAAAAGCATTTTGTTAAGTTCTGCTTGAACAAGGTTAAAAGGCTAAATTGCAAAAAAACTAAGTTTAAATTTACTACCGATATAGCACAATTATACAACTAGAATTACAGTGTACTCCTAATTATCCGGGCCGATCGTTAGTAATGGATTCGCAGGTAATCTGTAAGTCTGTTTTAACAAACGCTAATCGATTTTTCTTTTCTTCAGTTTTTAATTTCATATTAAATTCAACATAATAGTTTATATGTTATGAATAAAATACATTTTGAGAATGATAATCTATTTATTTATTTATTAATATACTTTAGGTGTGATCAGAATTGAATAAAACTTTTGACGTAAACAGAAAATTCAAAAAAATTAAGTTTACTGTGAATTTCATCTATTATTATCCAAGAATGACGAGTTGTTGGCTAGATATTGTCTTAAAACATCATTAATTTTGCAATATTAGTGATTATTAGATGAGGAAATGATTCAAAATATTTTCTTTAAACAATTTTACAGCTTATTTAATGGAAAAAAATATGTAAGTAAAGCTGTATTGTTCAAGAATCAACTATATACATACTGTACTTGTTAGGCCATTTAATTTATGCCTCGACCATTTTAAATAGCAAGAGTTAACAAGGCAAATTTTTATTTTATTTTAATGCTAATATCCGCATTCCTGACGTAAACTTTTATCGAGACATAAGCAAGCACGGATAATCAAGATGACCATATTATAACATATATCTTAGTTTATTCAAACAATTACCAAATTTGTTCATTTATATTCCTGTATTTTATAAAACAGTTTTCTTTTTAAAGTAATTTACATGCAATTACGGTTAATCAATAGCAAAGTACGTAACCGGTATTAAGTTCCATGTAAGCCACTCAATAAGCTTGTGAGAGTGGTAATAAATATATTCAAGAACTAGAGTAAGTGTATAAGACTCATCATTTGATACTCATATTGCAGACAAAGTTTAAGTGCAGTAGTATATACTGGTACTTTATCTGGAAATTTTAACACTGTTGATATAAATGGTCTTTTTTAATTATGAAGTGTTCTTGATTAAAAGAAATAAAGTTATTTTTAACCAGTTTATGGCATATCAATTTGAAAGTTAGTAAGCAATACTTTACTATTGTTTTTCATTAACTAACATATTCACTGCCATTTTCCATAGATGACATGATGCATTCCATTTTCCAATAAGCCAGTGATACACAAAATGTAAGAAAAACAATTTATTAATGCAAATTTTTATTTCCAAAGCCTTTAAACATTTTGAAGCATTTTAGCATGATTTTGATTTTGTGTTTATGAGCTACTTTGTATTTTGGCTTGAAAATTACTCCAATAACTACAACTTCCAAACATATCATATCAATATTAATTGTAATGTCATCAAATGGCATTTATTTATAATTATTGTTTTGTAATTACACGAAAGGAACTGAAGCAAATACGGGACCTCAAAATGTCGAGAAATGCAAAAAAGTTGGGTTTTTTTCCCTGTGTGTATAGATGTTTGTGTAGCAGTTAAAGATTTTTATAAGAAAAAATTAAATAAATATTCTATGCCACTTTCACGAGGACATGACTTACTATAATCACCATCAAAAGCTTGGTAGAATACCGATATAATAATTTACTTTTCTGTATATCATCTATATATTATAGACAATAGAAAAACAGATAAAAAAATTAAAAAGAAACTTGCGTTTTCTTTCTTCTCCTTGTTTGCAACAATTTAACTTCTTCGGGTGTCTTCGAAATGATTTTGTGATAAATTACTTCACCTTCCATTAATCCTTCTTCTATTTTTATAAGCTGCAACGTCATTCTCGGACCTAATTCAATCAATCTATAAAATAATCATTTATTATGATTATTAATAATTTTGAAGAAAATATATAAATCTGGATATATAATTTATTTAATACATTATTTATAAATTTACAAAGCAGAACTGCTTATCAATGTGTGGACATTGTTCCATTATTTATAAATTATAACCTACCTAATAGCACTTTTTTCGGACTTTATATTCCCTCTGCTCGATATGTGCTGGGGTAGAACGACTTCATTCTCCGGACCGTCTGGTTCGGCTTCGCTTTCCGACAGATTTCCAGATTTCGTGATAAATTCACTTATATCTTCAAACTGACTCAAATTTGGAACTTTATTCTGGATTATTTTCTTGATTGGTTTACTAACTCCGCACGGAATAACTTTTATGGTACTGAAAGATATTTTAAATTGAAAATCAGTTATGAAATAACTTTTAATTATATTTTAGTAACATCAAAATGGTATTTATAATGCACAAAGTGAAAATTAACTTTAATTGATGATAAATACATTAGATTTTTCATTTAAGGTATCGACTTTCACAAGATAAATAGCAAGACACAGTTTTGTTTGCTACAATTGATTTATTTGACTAATGAATGCTAGTAAGCAGTAACGAGCAATAAAATGAGCATAATGTATTCTATAATATACATTGAAGGATCAAACACTAAAAATAAGTGATTATTCTGTGTACAAATGTACATGTTAGATTCGTTTTCGACTTACAACAAAATCTTGTAACTAGGGCAACACCTGTATTATTACTATTTTAATTTATTTGCTCATTTTTCAAACTATTGAGTGCAAAAATCTGTTTCTTATTAATTAAAGTGACATTTGTTACCAATTTAAAATAATAAACAGGAAAGTCAGTAGTCGTGCGGCATGGAACACGGCAAACTACTACAGATTACTACTGCTATTTTATTTCACAGATAAAAATGATTGACAAATTATCTAAGAATGGCAGTAGGAGGTAATTATTTATAAAGTGTATTATTACATTTGTTTAGATACTAATGAATTTAAAGATCTGAATTCTCAATAACTTCCAGCTGATCATTCAATACTGGATGGCTAAGCACTTTTTCTGAATGAGAGTATCTAACAGATCCAGGCTTCGATCCGTATTGAATTCTCAAAGATAATTTCGAATGCAATCTGCATGAATATATTGAATTCAGTCACTTGTTATCCAACTATTCCATTGTAGATTTTGCCAACTTTGTAAATGGACACATTAAAAGGTCCTCTTAGTGCCAACAGGACAGAAAAAATAAATTAATTTATCCATATTTAAAATTTTGGTAATAATTTCCTCACTGTGCATAATCTACATTTGAAACGTGTTACCATGAAGTATTTTTCAAGATATATATATTCATTTATAGCATACGTAATACTATAAAGCTTACCTCGGGTAAATATCTGTTTTTGTGATTAAATAAACATACAAAAAATCAATTGAAGCAACGAAATACTTACTAATGTCTGAAGTCAAAAGTATCACTTTCGGGATCGTAATTTAACAGTACGCATCTTCTAATTCCATTTAGATTTACCTAAATGATAATGTATATTTAAAATCTTCGAAGTATTTTTAAAACTTAAATCATGATAAACTCTACACATTTGTTAAATTATCAAAAAGAATTAGCTAAAGGCCAGATTGAATTGACTAATATGTATGATGTGTGTAAGTGCGGGAGAATGCAGGTCCTCCCATAGACAATAAAAAACATGCCGAAAGACTGCCAGATTCAATTGGACTACGTCGCCGCTATTATTTAAATTAATTTGTAAATAATTTCTCACTAGAGGTAGGCGTTAGGTGCCATCTCTAGTTAAACTAAGAAACTATTTTATGTATGACTTTTATCAATGTAGAACTAGTTTATTTTATTTACAAATCCTGTTCATGACCCCAAATGTATGGTATATTTATTATACTGTGTAGCATACTTTCTTCTAGTAGCTGTCATTCACTTTAATTCTGTAAGTCAAAGTGCATGACTTAAATTAAACAAAAACACTGAATTACATGTGATTATTTTTGTGTGTTTTTAATCATGAATTTAAGGGATCGAGGAAAATATTCAAATTAATCATGAATTTCAATTAAACAAGTTCTAATTGGCCAAGTTTGACTGTACTATAATTCAAATATAATTAATTGAAAGTTCACAAATCTTATGCGGGCCTTGCATGTAAGCGAGAAAACCATTACAGAGGAAAACATTTGAATCTGAATCCATTGGAGAGTCTTCTACACATTCCAATTTTAGAAAAATCTACATGAAGAAGGTCTTGGTGTAGACCAAAAACATTAGTAATGTTTTTCTCACTTATGTGCAAGGCCTATGTAAGGTTGGTTAACTTAATTAAACAATTAAAGTTCTATTATATTCTTTTCTGAGAGTACTTCCTTAGATTCTTTCTCTGGGATAATCTACGTACCTCAGATCCCTAATAAGGCCATCCCACAATTTGATAGCGTCACCTCTATTACAGTTGGTCTAGCTGTGCCTTGGACTCAAATTACACGTATTTATTATAACTTGGCAAAGGTACAGTACTGCATGTGTAAAGTTTAAATTCCTCTCATATTGTCTGTGATAATACAGGAAATCCTCATTAGTTCAAAAATCAAGGGACAAAATAATCATGACCGAATCATCCACAATTTACATATTTCTGTACAATATGCCACATAACTGTTGTAATTTATTAAGCAAACGAAATACGCTACATATAAAGAATGCTATTTTTGTTATATTATATTAATATAAATAAACTGCAGGTAAACAGTACATGTCTGGTGAGAACCTCACAGATAGGTTTTATAAAAAGTAAAGCAGAATTCTTGAAATATACCCCAAAAAGTAGTAAGTTGCTCAAATCTAGTAGCCTAGAGCCCTACAAATATCTCAATCTGCTTCTTGTAACCCAATCTCGCCCAGCCATATTTTATGAGATAAGAGAAAAAGTGTATACCATGGGTAAGATGAAACCCAAAAATGCATTACTGTAAAAGCAAAGCCATGTTTACTAGATTAGAGTTGTTCTTGGTCTATTGTTCTCTTAAAGTATGAAGACACTCCCTGACCGGGACAAATAGCACAGTACGAACTAACAGGATTTTGAACTATCCGAGTTCGAATTTACGAGCATTACCTGTAATTAATCTACAGTTATAAAGTAAATTCAGATATTAATTAATGCAAAAACCTCTATTCAAATTTATACTTACATTATTAATATTGATTGATGGAAACATATTCTGGAACATGGAAGCAATCAATTTTAAATGCATACCTTCACCACTTAAATTGTTCAATACTAATAACGGATGACTCATAAACTGGCTAGCGTACGTCACTTGTCTTCTCAAAGAAGAGATCACATCTCTGGCAAGAGTATAATTCAAAACACGAAAAGTCAAAGTGGGACCTCTCGGAAGTCTCGCAATACGTAAATTGATAGAAATCTCGGTTTTGGTAAACACCACAAGATGCGTGACATGCAGCAAACCTGCTACAGAAACGAAATCCTTGATAACATTTCGTTTTTGAACCTAAAAAACAGAAACAAGAATTTATTTCTCTGCGCTTATTTTATGTTGTTCTAACAAAATAAATTTAGGTTTCTTTATTAGGGAGGATTTATGCTATTAAATTTTGGTGATTAAAGGACGACGGAGTCAAAAGATAAAGGGGATCATGCGTATATTCAGTAGGATCAGACTTAATGATGATTTTACTGGTTATTAGCATTTACACTTTTTAAAAATAAAACCCATCCCTACCCCGAAAATGAAACTTTCTGCATTTTATAATAGTTAAAAGTATAAAAATTTAAAAAATAAAATATGATAACAAATAGCGCCAGCAAATGTTACCGGAAAAGTTAAGCTACTCATTGTTGGATCAAAGTTTACAGAAAGTTTTTATTTTTTTACAGATCTGAGTGTAAGAGAAGAGTAATAAAAGAGAAATATTTCATAAAAAATTTAATTTAAAATTTTTATTATTTTCCTTTCTGTCTTTTATGTGTTTTTAAAAAATGTATTTTTTGTTATGAAACTTTAATGCATAATCCATTGTATACAGCAACTAAATGAAATTTTTTGTATCTGTTTGCAAAAATCATATTGTTGTTGATGTTTGAAGCAAAACTTTACACTTCCAGGAGAAAAGATGCAATATATAGAGTGAGCACAAAAGTATTCCTTCATTTTCAACCGATATAGAATGTAACTTTATCAGGGGGTATAGTTGCATCAACTCAAAGTTTCACACGATATTAGTTGGTATTACACACTCAACACGTCCAACCCATTACTTGTCAAACATCAACGCGATAATCTACCTCAGACCTGACTCTACGGCACATCTGACACGACCGAATTTACGGCTGCGGCGACACATTCCAGCAGGTCATCCGGGATACGCAAAAGACCAAGCACACATACATACACTTGTTCTTTCATGTACCCCCAAAGGAAAGTCAAACACAGTTAAAATTAAAATATTTTATGTATCATTTATCAATTATTTAAGACCATTTTGTTTCCTTCTTCTGAAAGCAGCATTTAAATCTTAAGTTAGCAGGTACAGTGTTATCTTGAACATAACAAATGTTATGTTTATCATAGACCGCTCTCGAATTCACAATATTACATAACTAACAGTTTTAAGACCTCAAAAGTCACGCAATAACATTAAGTTTTCAACATGCAACAAGAAAANAAGCATACATACATACACTTGTTCTTTCATGTACCCCCAAAGGAAAGTCAAACACAGTTAAAATTAAAATATTTTATGTATCATTTATCAATTATTTAAGACCATTTTGTTTCCTTCTTCTGAAAGCAGCATTTAAATCTTAAGTTAGCAGGTACAGTGCTATCTTGAACATAACAAATGTTATGTTTATCAAAATGTGGTCCACTGTCTCTTCGGAGTACAAAAGTTCCTCAGAAAATACATCGATGGTTTGACCAAAAAGTTAAAATCAATACGGTTGAGTGACCGAGCAAAGGCAAGAGAGGTCAAGTGACACACTTTGTACACGCGCAGCACCACAACGACAAAAGCAACGACATCTCAAACAGTGCACGCTCGGTAAGTAGTCCTATTACTTTTTTGTTTATAGTGCTTTTTAAGCGGGTCAATGACAAAAAAATTCGGTTAATGTCCAGATACGTGGACTGTCATGGTGGCAGTTCCTGTTTCAGCCTCGAAACCGGACCGGTTTGGAGACATGTCACGTGACGACGCGAGCGAACGGCGGCGGCTGCTGCGCCGCGATAAACGGGGAAAACCGATGCGCGGGTTAACGTCCATATACGTAGACTGTCATGGTGGCTCATCTCTGATTCCGGAAAAGAAAAGGAAACAGTGGGGGCACACGTTCTAACCTAACCTAACCTAATCTAATAATATAATTGGTAATAATTATGATAATTTATTAGAATAGGTTAGGTTAGGTTAGAACGTGCGTCCCCACTGTTTCCTTTTCTTTTTTCTTGTTTAAAGTCCAGACACGTGGATTATCATGGCAGCTCACCTCTGATTCCGGCAAAGAAAAGAAAATGAAACAGTGGGGACGCACGTTCTAACCTAACCTAATCTAACCTATTCTAATAAATCAGCATAATTATTACCAATTATATTATTAGAATAGGTTAGGTTAGGTTAGAACGTGCGTCCCCACTGTTTCCTTTTGTTTGCTGGAATCAGCGATGAGGCGCCATGACAGCCGCCGATGCTGCCGCGGCGCAGCAGCCGCCGCCGTTCGCTCGCGTCGTCACGTGACATGTCGTCTCCAAACCGGTCCGGTTTCGAGGCTGAAACAGGAAGTGCCACCATGATAGTCCACGTATCTGGACATTAACCAAAAATTCTATTTTGGAAATGTCTATCAAATTTGTGGTTTTAAAAAACAAAACGCGTAATGTACGAATTGTGGACTTTTACAATAAAGGTAAAAGTCTAAATTAAGTATAATTAATTCTCCTTGTTTTAAAGATTTAAGTAAAGAACTTACTTTTAAATTAGAAGCAGTAAAAGGTTCCATAACTTTTCTGAAATCTCTCAGTAATTCAGCAGTGTATTTCCCTAACTTTCCTCTATAAATAACAAAAGTATGAGGGGCATTTTTAAGTTCTTCTGGTTCTTGACTAGCAGCAGACTGTTCAGCGCCTTTGGCACATTTCCCTTTCTACATAAAAAAAATTAATTCAATTGTTACAATTAATCAAATTCATAAGTTAAAACTAAATTTTAAGATAATTCATTATATACATTTCGTAAACATTACTTACTCTTCCCTTTTTTTTGCCCATTCTTACTCAGTGTTAATTAACACGTGTTTCTCTCATTGAATAACGTAACACCCCCTAGCGGTAAAATTACTAAATCGCAATATTTAAAATAATTCAAAATTATATATATTTTAAATTATAAATATTTATTATTTTAATACTTTAAAAAACTTATTTTTTAATAATATGAATCAGTAAATAAATTTCTTTATACTAAATTTTCACTCGAGCATTATTAATATATTTCATGAACAGAGAAAACCAGCAGTACTATTTGCTATTTCAATAAATAAATCCATAAAAATACATTTATTACTAAATTAAAAATTATATAATAGAATCATTCGGTGCAAAAGTGACGCTATTAGTATAGAGGCACCGGCATATTGCGGGCTTAGAGGCGCTATAAAATGCGCTTCTAATCACGAGCCGACTTCCGGGAAACCAAAATATTATTCGGCGAATCGACTTTCTATGGGCAACTGACTCCTATTTACGTCACGTGGCCAGGCGCGAACCCACGAACACCAGTGTTTAGTGTTGTTATCCTATCGGCCGATAGCAGATTCCAGAATTTTTACCGAAAGTAATTTTACAGGAATTACAGGAATTTTTACCAGTGTGAAAAAGGAGTCTTCATTACCAACGTACACTGTTCTAGTTTACAATGATAATAAAGAGAGCACATCGGAAGAGACTAAGACACTGCTCATTAATTCTTTTGATCAACGATTGCATAAGGTGCCTATCAAGAGTATTCGTAAGATTAACAAGGGTGGAATTGCTGTTGATTTTCCTATCAGAGAGGAGGCTGAATACTTTCAGGAACAATTAAACAAAGTAGAAGGATTGAAGGCACGAAACGCAAGACGGCGTCCTCCTCTTATGAAAGTGACTTCAGGCCGCAACTCAATCACCAAAGAGGACCTATTGGAATATCTGCTTGAACAGAATTTTTTTTTTTTTCATAGAAGTTCACGATGGAGGAGTTTAAAAAGGTTTTAAACATTCGATTTTCAATCAAACAGAGAAATGACGAGTTTTTATCGTGGGTGTTAGAGATGTCACCAGAGGTTAGGGCAATGATTAAAAAACAAGGATATCTTTATGTTCAATGGAAAACGTGCAATGTTTATGATTTTTTCCCTGTTTGACAGTGCTACAAATGTCTTGCTTTTGGATATTTGGCAACAAGTTGCCCATCACCGAAGAAAGTTTGTAGCCATTGTGGTGATAATCATTTGTTTAAGACATGTACAAAGAAAAGTGAAAAGCCTAAATGTGCTAATTGTTTGAGGAGTGGCCTAGATAAGCATGAACATAACACACTGGACACGGAGTGTCCACTTTACATTAAAGCAAAAGCCTTATATATTAAAACAGCTGATTACTTACCTTAATGATTATGGAATCCTTTACAGGGCACAAATTGTTTAATTCGTAGTGCTACCTCTGCTTCTTAGCACAACAACTGATACAAGCAGATCATCGCTTCTCTATATACATTTGTGTTTGTTGACTGTAAGAAACATGTAAGCTTCATGATCTTCTGTTTTGGGGTTTAAAGTGTTGGAATTGATACTTACAATCACTACCTGTGTTGACTTTGTTTTTTTTTTTTTTACTTGTACGCATATTATATATGGACTCATGGGATTCTCAAATCTTTGTCTTACAAATTTTCTGCACGGGATAAATGCTGTTAAACACTTATTTTTCAGAATTATTGTATTTACTGCGACCTTCTTTTGCGAAAGTATTCCTGCAGATAGGTAATCTGTTATATGCTGCAGCAAGCTGCTGCATATTTTGTTCGGGTCTTTTATTGTATTTATTTTTTTATTTTATTTTTCTTTTCACTTTGCTTTGTTCATTAGTCCCTACTGTAACTCGGTGCAACTATGTAACGGATATGCTCCTGTAATGCTCACTGCGGGGCAGGACCTTGTACCTCCTTATAAATGTACAATTAAACTAATGAATGAATGAATAAATCCTACCGGCCCTAGTGGGCTTCTTTGTTCCCCGATCTCTTTCTTCAAATATTGGTTGGTCTCCGCTTTTTATTTACATAAATGAACTAACATATAAAAAGATAAATTGTTTTAGTATTCTTGGTATTATGGGCAATGTTCCCTCTAATTTTTTTTTGTCGATGAGNTTGGAGAGTCTTCTACACATTCCAATTTTAGAAAAATCTACATGAAGAAGGTCTTGGTGTAGACCAAAAACATTAGTAATGTTTTTCTCACTTATGTGCAAGGCCTATGTAAGGTTGGTTAACTTAATTAAACAATTAAAGTTCTATTATATTCTTTTCTGAGAGTACTTCCTTAGATTCTTTCTCTGGGATAATCTACGTACCTCAGATCCCTAATAAGGCCATCCCACAATTTGATAGCGTCACCTCTATTACAGTTGGTCTAGCTGTGCCTTGGACTCAAATTACACGTATTTATTATAACTTGGCAAAGGTACAGTACTGCATGTGTAAAGTTTAAATTCCTCTCATATTGTCTGTGATAATACAGGAAATCCTCATTAGTTCAAAAATCAAGGGACAAAATAATCATGACCGAATCATCCACAATTTACATATTTCTGTACAATATGCCACATAACTGTTGTAATTTATTAAGCAAACTGAATATGGCTACTTATACAGAATGCTATTTTCATTCATTAATAATTAATAATATGATATTTTATTTTAAAACTTTTTATAACAGATGGAGCCACTTGCAATTTGAAATTTTTAGCCGAGAAAGTCACGCAACTCTGTCGGATTTTTAAATTATTTATTGAATTTTCAGTCCTCAATAAATCACGTACAGATAATGCCATGCAATTAAACAAAATTCGTTCCGTATTAATGCAATTTTCCATTGTTTTATACGCGACAGTATTGTGCAGTTACTTTGCAATGTTATTTGCGGCATCGTCGTCATTATTATTTTCTTGTTTATCGTTCTAAAATCGTCTGCAAGAAAATAAGAATGCCAAAAGAATGCAACTCCGCTTTTGTAAACTCTCCATAAATTAATTGGCTTGAAGGATTTTGGCCGACGTTTGTATTTTTCCATGGACGTTATTGCCACTAAAGATAGTTCCGGGTTTTATGCTCTTGTTTAAGATTAACTACAAAATGACAGTTTTAAATAACAATTCCTTAATTAAAATTAGCTTTTATTTACAGGATTTTATATATAAAAATTTGGATTTGTATGTATATTTATGACTTACTTTAAATTTTTAAATTTCTGTGCATGTTTCGTTGCAATTTTCTTCAGTCTGTATGCACGTTTTCTACGGTTTATCCAGTCTGAATGCACGCTTTCTACGGTTTATCCAGTCTGTATGCACGTTTTATACGGTTTATTCAGTCTGTATGTACGTTTTCTACTGTTTTAACTTATCAACGAATTTGAATCGTCGATAAGTTAAAGTCCCTATCGCTTGTTTTCTAAACATTGTAAAGTAGTAAATGTCACTTCTTGCCAAAATTTATGTTGCCATTGTCTACGTTTTAAATGTTTAGCGAGAACAAGAGTGAGTTACTTCCTCAATATTTGAAATCGCACTATTTTACATATAACAGATTTTCTTTTTCTTTAAAAATATATTATTTTTGACCCAAATTCACCAGGCGTTATTCCCGAAGATTGTAGAAAATTAATTCTATGGATACGCAATGGAACAGAGAGCAGTGGCGTAGCAAGACCTAAATTTGACGTGAGCAAGGTACAGTACATTTCGCGAGGCCCTCTGGTGGCGCAAGAAGACGGATTTTATAAAATAAAAAGCAGTTGAAACTGTCAAATTTTTATTCATAAAAATGCAAACTATATTCTTTGACTAACATTAAAGAAAAATTTAAAAAAATAAAAATAAAATAAAAAAAGAATTAAAGGAACAGAAATTTCCTGCTTTTAGCCTTACTGAACTCATTAAATAATAGCGGCCGGATGACCGAGCGGTCAAGATAGCAGCCTACCGCTCTGGGGGACCTGGGCTCAAATCCGAACGGGTCGAAAAATCCCCAGGATTTTTTCGGTGGGTGGTCTGTTCGGATATGTCGGGCCCCGTCCTTCACCATCCGGCAACTCCATTATGGGCCTGGCCAAACCCATAATGGGCTTGCAAAAAGAGGCCCTCTTAGTGCTCACAGGGAGGAAAGAGTTAAAAAAAAAACTCCTTAATAATTGTATCGTAATTTAGCTTAGATGCTATATATGCTTCAATAGATAAAACTGCCAAAGCTGAAAGTCTCTCCTGACCCATTGTATTTCTTAAATAATTTTTTATTAGTTTTAATTTTGAAAAGTTCCTTTCAGCGTAGGCAGTACTTACCGGTATTGTTAACAAAATTCGAATGGCAATGGAAATATTTGGGTAAATTTCTTTCGTTTTCTTGGTCTCTTATGTCAATATATTTATCGTTTTATAACGAGTAAAATTTTTCCGTTGCGTTCACAGCTTTTTTAAGTAATGCGTAAACCTTCGAGGCGAGAGGCCCCTCGGACCGCGAGGCCGTAGGCGGTGGCCCACGTCGCCCACGCCTTACGCCGCCTCTGGCAGAGAGAGACAGCCTCATACACCTCCTCTCAGGGGTTGTCTCCTGGGAGGTCTTTTACGGTAAACTATTTAGGTGTTACTAGCGTGAAGAAAACACTGAAAACTTCACGTGACCGGGCGAACCCACGAACATTGTTCAGTGGTTTTTATTCACTCGGCCACTGATGGGCCTTGTTTTCTTGTAATAAGTACACCCATCCCGTTTTACGACCGATGTATTCTTCTACACGAAATACACTCCACGAAATGCCAAAGAAGCAAGCACATTAAGATCGATCCTACTCGAAATAAGACGCACGACTCCGTTTATCTCCCCACCCCCTCGACCTTTAATCCCCAAAATTTACTAGCACCAATGCCCCTAAAACACAAACCTCCCTGCAAAATTTCAGAAATTTTCGACAAAACACACAAGAGCTATTAAGCTTCAAATTGGGTGAACAAAATCGTGTCCCCCACATACACTAACATCCATACATACAAAAAAAAATCCCCGAATTTTGTTTTGTTTTGTTTTTCTTGACGTTTAAAGGTGTCCTAAGTCCAAAAATATAAAAATCTGAAGGTCATTTTTTTGACCGATCGCCACACTTTCCCTGTTATATATAACAGAGGGAAAGTGTCAAGTACTAAATTATGACATATTGCCTATAAATAGTCAGAATTTTGTGGGCCCCCTAGAAAAACGCATTTATAAGTAGGCCTACTCCTAAATTTTATAGAAATAAATTATTTATTATAGAACAAAGAGCATATAATTAACTATCTGCCACGTGGGTAAACTTATTATGAGATCGGTTAGTTCATCGAGTTGGATAGGACTTAATGAAAATTTTAATCGTTATTGGCATTTATAATATTTTTAAACACGTGTTACTACCCTCAAAATTAAACCGTTTGCCTTTTTTTATTATAATTAATAATATAAAAGTTATTTTTTAAACAAAATCCTGTGGCATCCCCCTCGTCAGATCGCCCACGTTCGCGTTGCCATAATCAAATAAACCAAACCATACCTTTAATTTGGGATTTCGTTGAACGTGATGAAGTTGGTTCAAATCCTTGATCCGTGGTTCAAACACTTCCGTCATGCTGTGCATACGCGATAACGTATATTGACGTAGAAGTGAAGACATTCCAATAATGCACAGAACCTTAACAAATTCTTTATATATTAAATTGCCCAGAATTACAGGGTTATAGTCTGTATTAGAATGTATCATACTTAGGGGGGATCCTAGTAAACCACAAGTTATAATGCCACAAGAGCCCATTATTATTCGTCGATAAGAGGAATCTACAATTGAATTTACTATATATGTATTTTACTACGCATAGAATCCCGCTAAATCTAGGATGAACTTTTCGTGAACCCGATACACTAAACCAATCACGAGCAAACCCGCGGCCCATGAGATCCTCCTAACAGGCGGCACTCGAGGCTTCGACAACGTAATTATGCATTATGCAACCATACTTATGCTGATACTCGTACTTAACTCAACTAGAGAAAGGATGAAAATAAACGATATACATTGTTAATTTGCATATTATTAGAATTATTTTAGTACGTAGTGTGTTGGCGACTGTAAAATATGTCGGTGTTTTGTAGGCTTAAAGACTGCAACTCAATAAGAAACAATGTACGAGGCCTGCTGAAAGACTACGAAGTTTCCTCGTGGCTCTCGTCACTACACTAAACTATTGTTTTTATTTATTTAATTTAAAATATCTCAAATTAGTAGTGGCTTTCCCTGTACATCATACTTTTCCTTTAACAATAGTGTGCCGGTCATAAAACATAGGGCATAAAATCCCTCAAATTTTAGCCACTTTGATCCTGTGAACCAAGAGATTGTTTGTAAATCAAATTGGCAAGAGGGTATAATGTAGAAAGGTGAGGAATTTCGAAGAAGGAAGAAAAACCAAACGGCAAAACGATTGTTGTAAAACATCCAACAAAGCATAAAATAGAGTGTTTCTTGTGTCTACATAAAATTTAACAAAGGACATTACACTCAACAATTACTTTATCTTCTTTGCAGTTGTAGAGTAGGTTTAATCAAGCTTCGTATCGCGCCAGAAAGTATCTGTCAATCACGCTCTACACTCTAGTGCGTGATAGACAGATACTTTTCGGTCATTTACATTTTTTAAATCCCTTATAGCGAAGAAAATAGAAATTTTGAGTCAAACACCAGGTTTTTTAGAGTGTTCGAAGCTAATTTTGGATTGCTTTTGTGCACGGGTATACGCGAATAAATCAGTGTGTAACGCGTTGAATCACCTCCCCCGTAGATTGATGTTAGAAAATGATTCAAAAATGATCTTCTCGCCACAATTCTATGAATAATTCAAACTAGAAAACAAGAGTCGAAGACAATTAATGGCGGTGACTCAATTTTAAGGGGGGCAACAATGCATCTGTAAACTTTTCTCGAATTTCGTTAAGACATTTTGGAAGATAAACACCATTTTCTAGTCTTTTTGGCCTCCGTCCAGATCGACGGAAGGGTTTATTATCTAAAGGACTCTCTCGTATTTTTTAAAATAATCCGGACTTACCCGATCCTACGAGCCACGGACAATGGCAAAGAGATCGTAAATTCGAAACGGGAGAGGGGACAAATATATTATTATTATTACTTTCGTTTAATAAAAAAAAATGAAGTGGAGTCGACCCAAGTCGAGAGATGATTCAAGTGGAATAGCGAGGATGCTGATTCAAAAATAGTCTTACGTACTCATCCATTTGGCGTGGGGGTGGAAGATTATTGTTCCCATTCGAGCGCTTTATCAGCTGTTACGATTGTTGTGCAAAACAATGCGTCAGTCTCCTCGTTTCGACGTTCAAATGATGCTTTGTCTGACGACATCAATCGAGTTACGTGGCAGATTACGTCCGACAAAGAATGTCCAAATGAATGGTGGATAAAAAAAGCCCAGCTGCTATTTTTATAGAACCCGACAACAAACGAATTATTTCTCTATTTGTAAGCACGTATTTTTGACACCGGGTGACGTATGTCCGTGTCCATCCCTGGTTCCTTTTCGTCGGATAATAAAAAAAAATAAATTTAGAGGAACCCGCAAAGCGAAATCTCTAAAAAACGAAGGCCCTCCTAGAACACGAGACTAGTCGAAGGTCAGAAGCTATACGTGTTTATAAACAGAAAACAATGCCGGAGTGATAGAGTTTAACGTCTCGGACAGATTTTTTTTATATATATAACTAATTTATAAAAATATGAAGTTGGCGAGCCGATACGGAGCTCACCCCATGCTCTTTAATCATCACAAAAAGTGCCAAGTACAAAGAATGAGGAGGAATTCACGTTTATATTTTGGTTGTTCTTGAAATTTTTTTTTAACAAATAAAAGAATCGGGATGTAAAGTTCGAGATTTTAATAGTGACGAGTTAAGAATCACCCTTTTATTGACGTTGCAATGAAAGTCCAATTCAACTCCAAGTGCTGCAGAGTTGAATCGTGTTTTTGTGTTGGACGAAAGACGATTGTCTATTGGTTAATTCAATGACTTCCGGATGATCTTATCGACAGTTCGCCAACCCGATCCACTTGTTCGACAGGCGAAATTTTGGTATTAAGAGTGCTTAACGCCCTTTGCAACTCGGAATGGTCTATCGTGGATACTAAACCCGTTTAAAACAACAAGACGGAGATGATTTAGTCGTCGAAACACGCAGAAAGTTTCCAAAAACTAGAGATGACTAATGTAGAATCGGGTGCTTGTGTTTCTCTATCTTCGGGATGAAGATTCGATGGTCCAAGATTGCGCCATTGACACAATGGGAGGATGCTCTTCTGACTCATCCCTCCAATCGAACAACAACAGGTAGCGAGTGCACGGGATGTCAGACGGAGAGGCTCCCTCCAACGACCAGAAAACTCAGAGAGGGGGGAGTATTAAGGCGGAGCATGCGCACCAGCCTCTCTGACCGTATTCAGACTTAGTTATAACCTGGTAGGAAATGCCGATTTCTAAAAAAGGAAACCGGGTTGTGACTAACAAGTAATCCGAGATCCGGAGCGACTGACGGGCTAAGGTGAGAATTTAAGGCATGAGACCCGTGGCTCAAGTCGTAGTCTGCTTCGTGCCTGCAGCTTAGCAGCCTCCACCAGTTGATCGCCATCTCGGACGCACGTGCCCGATCAAGCAGAGGTTGATCTCGTGTTCACTCGTGGGAATACCGAGATTACACGTCTGACCGCCCCGGTTCAACAATGACCACTACAAAGAGTGCCAAGTACTTCTATAGATCCACCGGTGGGGGTGGTGGAGGAGACATTTCTATCGAATATGGCACCGATCTGGGTGCACTCACCCGGCTGGAGGTAAGAGTCCCCCTTTTTTTTCTTTCTTCCCCCCTCTGTCGACTTACTTCCGCGACCTTGTGAATGGCCGTTTCCGCTTTATAAGTTTGTTTGTAAGTTCTAAATTTATAAAATTCCACACAAAGGGGTCGTTCATGAAACGGACAATCTCAATTGTCACGTTAAAGATTCATAATGAACCTTTTCATTTCAACGCAGGCAGGGAAACTGTCGAAAATGATGGAAGAAGACGGGGGATGAGGAAAATAAATGCTTTGATTTGCGTGTTATCGAAGAGTGGTACCCAGAAAATATATTTTAATCGTGTTAATATTTAAAAAATCCGAGTTAGGAGGAAGGTCCACTGGTGGTGTCATGTATATATATATATATAAACATGGATTTAAAAACGGAGCGTGACTCATTTACGGAAAGTTTAGCTCCCTCTCCTAACTTATCGTTCGTTCGCCTACGCTCCATTCTTGCCAAAATGTGGCGAGCAAACCCGGTAGTTTAGAATTTACCCATTTAATTCGGGGATAGGACTATGAATTTATTACATTCGATCTTACTTAAGAGCGTGGATAATTCGGAAAACGAGAACGTGAATAACGTTTATATAAAGCGGAAACGGCGGTGTAGAGTCTTGTTTCCGCTTTTCTACATCGACGAACCGGAAGTAAACGTCAAATTCGGGTGGTGGGAGGTAAACAGAGCGGAGCGAGAAGAGCTGTAAGGGAGGATGAGTAAGAAGCTGCACGCTTACGACCCAGATCGCCGCTGGCAACGATGTATCGAAGAAGACTATTGGCTGGCACAGGGCCTGTAGCCTATAAACCATCCGATGACGTCACTTCCACCATCGGACAGTTTTGGTAACGCCCGAGCCATCGACTAAATTTGGGTTTTGATGGGTTTTTTTTTCCCTCTTCAGGAATGCGGTGTCGGATGGTCATCGCAGTCGGAACAACCTCCCAAATTCTTCCAAACCCCTCCCCGAGTTAATTTCCAACAAAACAAGAAATTTGCCCGGTTTCATGAAGAATTTTCCATGTCGAAACCAATCACGGATAAAATGACGCCCAAATCCTTGCTACCAAATAAATAAATTAAGGAACAACAGGGCTTATGGCACACGAAATGAGGAAATCGTGGCACGTACGAGGATGTAAAAGTAAAAAAACTCAGCATTTAAGGGACTTCAAAAGATTAGATTCTTGAAATTTCTGAAATTCCTGCTGTGCCACGATTTTGGATGTGACAGAAAATATGGAATTTCAATGGAACTCGAGTAGTGAAAGAATAAATGGCACATAAAGAAACGATGGTTAAAATATGGATGGAACAATGGAAATAATGGAACTATTACACCCACAAATCGTAAAAAATTTGCATAATTATGGCATACAGTAAAACCCGTGTAAACCGGACAAAAGTTTCCGTTTTGAACAGGTTTTACTGCATATGACGAGCCAATAAAAATCTTAAAATTACGACAATTATAGTATTAAAATTCGTAAAAATTTCATACCCATTTGTTTCTTAATATATGAAATTTATACTTGTAAACATTATAAGGAACCCCCCCCCTTTTTTTAGGTTAAAATATAATGTTTTTATTATTATTATTTTTTTTCCAGGATAAAATCCGGCTGCTTCAGGACGATCTAGAAACGGAGCGAGAGATGAGGCAGAGGGTAAGTCATACCTTTGCAGGATGCCACCAGCCAACGAGGGCGGATGCTATTTTTGGTATCAGCATCCGAGAAATGGGTCACCCACCATACGTGGAGAATAGCGCGCTAGAATTTCTAGGAAAGTTGGAGCAAACCACCGAGTTTTGAATTTTTTTTTATTCCTCCTCCTTTTTTTGGTCCTCTAGAAAAATAAATCCCTCTGCCAAGGAACGTTCTCTAGAAAATAGATATCCTCTTTGTTTCTATGGTAATTCTATAAGGAATATTGTCTCAAGGCACCCGAAAAATCTATTCAAAATAAACATTCTTTCCTCTGGTAATTATGTAAACCTATCGACTTCCGTTTAGTCCTCGACTAGAATGAGGAATTCCAAACAGGGAGGAAGTATTCGTCTTTACTCTCTCTCGTTTCCTAAACGTATTATTTTTGGATCTTTCTTTGAAAATCGTCTGCCAGTCATGTCTTTTTATAATATTTTACTTTCTCTTCTCCTTGACGTTTAAAATATCTCATCTAACCTGGCACTTCTGTCGGTGCCCCTGAGATTAAAGCGGCTTAACGTAAAGGAACACTAGGAGCTTTGGTAATTAGCCTCGTTTCTTAAAGAGGGGAGAGAGTTGCAGGGGTTGAAACATGCTCTTTAACACTTAAATCGTTCATTCTCGTGTCCAGAAGACTAAAGGGGGGTGGGCAACAGCGACAATTGCTTCGATTTTGGCAGAGTGCTTAAAAAATGTGACGTAACAATCGGCTCCCGTCCGTCTGTCCCTTCAAACTGGAGTTTACGTAACACAAGCAGTTTCCCCGTCGTTTAAAACACAGATTTTTTTGGGGGGGTAATTTCGACGTTAAATTAGTATATTTGAGGTGTGGTTTCTGGTGGACAACGAGCCAAAATCGGTTTATTTTGATTTCGCATTCCTTCCCTAACGAAATGGTAATTTAGAAAGTGTTCTAAAAACATCGTTTGGTGAAGAATTTCCCTATTTCCCCCTCAATTTCTTCCCCCTCACAGACGTGACGGGAAAATATTTGAAATTCTTCCCCTCCGAAGTTGAAAGTCGAAGACTTTTCCCACTCAAAAACCCAAATGGATGATGGTCTGGGATGGAGAATATAATTTTGCCCGGGTCTAAATTTAGATGCCGATCGTCGGTTGCCAAAAATAGTCAAGACACACGTCTTGAAAATGAAACTGGGAAAACATTTGCTACTTTTTACCTTATACCGTACTCCACGATCGCATTTCATCTTCTTCCATCCCTCCTTTCCAATTGGTTCCTCCTTTCGTATGTGGGTGCGATTACTTTTCTTTAATAAAAAAAAAAACATCGCCGTACTAACGACAAAACTTCGACTGGTGGCGGGACTCTTAAACATTTTACACGGGGTTTAGAAATTACTTTATTAATATACGGTGGCCTTTGTTATTAGTGATTTTATAAAAGGAATTAATGGACGTGGGTGTGGGTAATTTCATACCTCGTTAATTAGTAGGGTACACAATTAAGTTATAAATAGAAATTATTTAAGTAAATGGGAGCCAACTTTCTAAAAAAATAAGTGAATTTATTACCTCTATCCTTAATTAAAGACTACCTAAAAATATATTTTACTTGAATAGTTTATTAGATATATAGTAGATCCCCCGCATTACGACCGCTCGATTTACAACTCATCCCTTTTACGATCGAAACCAATTCTATTGTGTTTTGTGTTAAATTTTGTGTTTAATTATAGTATAATAGAATTTTTCGCCCACAGTTTATTTACGGTTTTATACTCCTCGCTTAATTAATGATTAACTCGTTAGGTCGTAAAGCGAGGGGTCCACCGTAAATGTTATTGTTATGTTAGGAAATTATTACTTAGAATAATGTACGAGTATGCGCGTTTTATATGTACAATTTTTTTATATTATCCGCTCCGAGAATGGAATTAATGTGGTTAGTTTGGTTTATTTTGGTAATCTACTGAAGGGGGATGGATTTTATACAGGAAATTGGCCTCTATTTAGGTGTTATAAACGTGAAGAAAACCCGGAAATCCGAACCCACTACCAGTGTTAGGTGGTTTTATGCACTCGTATACTAGTGGGATGGGAATTAAGTAGGGATCTCTCTGTGTTTCGCTTGTTTTTGTCCATAGTTCTTTTGTTAAAATACGTCTCAGCATGGAGTAGGACCACCGTGACGGTGACAAATCCAATTTTTATGTACTTAACTCTTACTTTAGTATATATAATTTGTATCGATATTCGCATAATGCATTTTCTCCTACAGATCGAACGAGAAAAATCCGACCTTCTGATCCAATTGATGCAGGTGACGGAGCGGTTGGAGGAAGCGGAAGGAAGCAGCGAGAGTCAGGTATAAAAAGAAAAAGAAAGACTGTTTGCATAGAATTCTGAAGCATTCCCGCATTAAAAAAAATTAAAATTAAAAATTTATGACAAATTCTAGGCGGAGTTGAATAAAAAAAGAGACGTGGAGTTAGCCAAATTGAGAAAATTGTTAGAAGACGTCCACCTGGAGAGTGAAGAAACGGCCCATCATTTAAGAAAAAAACACCAAGAGAGCATCGTCGACTTCCAGGAGCAAGTGGAGCAATTAAACAAGCACAAGACAAAGTACGAAAACCAAAATTAATTATGGAAAGGAGAGATTTTCATGTCGTCATGTCTAAACTTCATTGCGGAATTTCAGGTTAGATAGAGAGAAGCAGAAATTGCAAGCCGAAGTTTACGAGCTGTTGGCTCAAGTCGAAAATGCCAATAAAGAAAAGGTAAGACACCCTTTATACATCACGGTTTTATATAGAACTGTTTACAAAATCTAATTATTATTATTATTGGCATTTGATGGTGCCATTACGCTCTAGACAGACCATCCTTTGTCGTATATTATTCATTAAGACGGTGATGTAGGGTCTTCAGGCACTCAGAAAAGTTCCAAAACAAACCCAGAATGTGTTCCAAATATATAAAACAATTCACCCAAATTTAAGAATAGGAAAACGTTTGATGGACTCCTGTTTTTATAACCTAATTCAATCGTATAAAAACTTTCAAATTGAGATTACGTAACAAGGGAACGTAATTAAATTATATTATTTAACTACATAATATGATAAGGATCTGCAGTATTTAGGAGGGAAGAAAGGCATAGCATATCAAAAGTACGGTAGGGCAACAAATGATTAATGAAGCAACAGAACAAGAAAAAAAAGACACGCAGTAAGATTTTTAAATTATAAAATGGCATATTTATTATCAAATATGTCATTTTTCCTCAGAAAGAGAGAGAGAGAAGGGGAGAAAAAAAAAACAATTAAAATTTATAAGAAATTGGCTCGTGCTGCGAGAGATCCAACAATTCGAGAAGTTGGCCAAAAACTGGTAAATGTTTACAATGAAGAATGCACACTTAAAAACAAAAACAAGAACAAAAAAAATACCGTGAAACACAACAGAGAATGTTGCCATTTCGTCACTCGATTCCATTGCAAAATATTTTTCAAGAGCTCTTTTCTTTCTTTTCTAAGAAACAAGATCCCAATTGTTTGCAGAGGAGATTTATTCTACAAAATGCAATTAATCCTCCCTCTAAAAAGAAGAAGAAGGAAAAAAAAGAAAAAAAAAAACTAAGCATGCTTCTCGACAAATGTTACGATCCGCCATTACAGACGGATCCAACTTAATTGGGAGTGAAGATAGTCACGTGATGGGGTGGCGTAGTCACGCTCCAGTTTTTCGCGAAGGAGCGAAAGTAAAGCTCAGAAATTTCTAAAAATATCCGATCGAAAACGTAACTAAAAATATCGCCATTACCGCAATACTTAAAGTAAATAAATTACATTTTGCTTCGTCAAAAATTCAACTTTTGCTCTGATGTTTATTGGTAAAAATTCAAAAAAACAAGTTTAAATATGCCAAGAACAATAACAACTTTATAAGCTTAATAATTATACATGAATTTTTTCATGTTCTCCTCTAAATATTCGTAATAAAGCGTATGAATGAAAAAAAAACATGGCGATAAAAGAACTTTTATTTAATTTTTTGGGGGTTTTTCCACAATTAAATTATAGAACGGAGTATTGCATCAAAGCCTCCCATGCTCGAGGGTGTAGTGCTTATATGGCACTATTAAATATTTTTAAAACCCGTAAATATATTAATAATTTGCCATTCATAGATAACGGACATTCAGACGTCCAAACACATACTGTATATATATAATAAACACGAACATTAGGGATAGAAAGAGGAGATAAATACATAGAAAAAGATAGAAAGATTCGCAGGAATGTAAACAATGTAATGTGTTATTTTGTGTATGCACACAGTAGCATAAAGAAACAGACGTAAACAAACAAAGAAAAAATAAATATTCATAAAGATGAAACACGAAGAACGTTTAGGAATTAGCTGAAGCACGAAACAATAATGGCCAAGATTACAAAGGATTGCTGTAAATCAAACCAAATGAGCGAGATTACTGTGATTTACAACAAAGAATTAATCAATTGTTTGTTATCAGATGGCAGCGCATAAGGTGGTGGAGAAATTGGAAATTACCGTTCACGAACTCAACATCAGAATCGAAGAACTCAACCGATCCGTCACCGAAGTCACAGCCCAAAAATCCCGCCTTCATTCCGAAAACGTGGAACTGATCAAAGAAGTCCAAGAGTACAAATCATCCCTCGACAACGTAAACTATCTGAAGACCCAGCTAGCCACTCAACTAGAAGAAACTCGACGAAGGTTAGAAGACGAGGAAAGGGTAAGCATCTTCCTCCCTCTTCGGGTCTAGTTCCTTTTTTTTTAGACCATAACACTAAAACTGACCTTTCGATTTAATGTTTTAGAAACGTTCTAGCTTGGAGCAACACGTCCACACCTTGGAAGTCGAAGTAGAATCCTTGAAAGTCCAACTTGATGAGGAATCCGAGATACGAATGGATCTGGAGAGGCAATTGAGTAAAGCCAACGGTGATGCCGCTGCCTGGAAATCCAAGTACGAAGCAGAGTGCCAAGCTCACAACGACGAATGCGAAGAACTGAGGTGAGATTAAGCACGTGTTTTAATTATATTTTTTTGTAAAATTTGAGATTTTAAAACGTTCGAAAATATATTTCTAGACGCAAACTTGCCCAGAAAGTGGCGGAATACGAAGAACAGCTTCAAGCTTTACTGAACAAATGCAGCTCGTTGGAGAAGCAAAAATCCAGATTGCAGAGCGAAGTCGAAGTCCTGATCATGGATTTAGAAAAGGTCAGTTCAATTTCTTGATCCATCTTTTAAAAAAATTAAATCCAACAACAAGTTGCTTGACTTTCCCCACAAAATTTGCTCGCCCCCATCTGTTATCATATTTTATTAATTTTTTTAAATATTTTTAATTATCAAAAGGCGCCATATTAAAATTTGCCCCTAGTGCCAAACGGCTCTGCTCATACTTAACTAATTTATGACGTGGTATAATTATAGGGTTATCTATACGTATCATTCAACAGGCATTTCCATGTTAGCTTGTTAAATTCCATGGAAATGGCGAGGATAATACTTAGTTTTCATGAGGATTTCACTAAAAATGGTGTATATTTTTGTTGCAGGCCACCACACACGCTCAGAATATGGAAAAACGATGCGCACAATTGGAAAAGATGAACTTAGACTTGAAGAACAAAGTGGACGAGTTAGTGGCTTTGCTGGAACAAGCGCAGAGAGAAACCAGAGCCAAGATCGCGGAACTTCAGAAATTGCAACACGACTACGAGAAACTAAGGGACAACAGGGATGCATTGGCTCGGGAGAACAAAAAGTTGCAAGGTAATACGCAAATCCCAAATCTTACTCCAGGATCTCGTTTATCCGTTCGTCGGATGACCCTTTCCGTTACTTTTGACAGACGACCTCAACGACGCCAAGGGTCAGCTCAGTGACGCTCAGAGGAGGATCCACGAGATGGACATCGAGATCAAGAGATTAGAAAACGAGAGAGAGGAACTGATGGCGGCTTATAGAGAGGCGGAAGCCATGAGGAAGCAGGAAGAAGCCAAGGCTCAACGTCTGGCAGCCGAATTGGCTCAAGTTCGTCACGAGTACGAGAAGAGACTGGCTGCCAAGGAGGAGGAGTTGGAATCTCTACGGTAAGTATTTTACTACCTATCCAGTCAATGAGATTGTAACAGGAAGTGGGGGAAATACCCCTTGAATGAACCTCCACGTCGATAAGGAATTTACCAAGTTCAAACTGCTCGTTTCTCTGTAAACGTCAACAAACTCGAGAACAATCTCTCATCTTTTCCAAAATAATAATTATATTCAAATACACTTTATCTCCTTCATTTCGACCAATTACTTGGACAGAAATGCACGAAGACACGCGTTAATTTCGCTAAATTTTATTGTGAAGATCACAATAATTTGTTTCATTTAGAAAACGAAAAAGGGTCATTTAGAAAATTCTCGCCCCTCCCAAAACTCCTTTACTTTCCGAAAGATGGCAGCACGTATCTTCCATCCCTCTGAGGTCCTATAAATCAACTACACAGTAGTAAGCCCTCTTTGTATCATTGCAATTGAGGATTCCCCTAATATTGTGTGCCTTTTCTGATTAATTTGAATTTAAATTAGTCCTCACTCCAATTATTTTCACTTTCTCTTTAACTCCAAACACAACGTTTGCTGTTACATTAGAAAATTGTATCATTGGACTTTAAACCTTTCGTGTCTTAGTTCTATTTCCGTGTGGTGTATTTGGTTTATTTGTTTATGGTAAGGAGATACGTGGGCGATCTGTAAAGACTTCTATGGGAAACTGGTCCCTATTTAGGTGCTATAAACGTGAAGAAAACCTGGAAAACTCCACGTGGCCAGCCCTTTTGCCAGGTGAAAACCCACGACCAACTAACAGTATTTGATATTTTTATCCACTCGACCATTAGTGGGCACTCCAACTTTCATGTAAATGTATCGAAAGCATTCCAAGTTTTCAAACAAAGTACGAACAAATACCACTGATGACAATTAGAGAACCCTGTATAAATTGGGAATTAAGAACTGTCAACAGATGAAAGATTTTAATTAGAATTTAGTGCCGAAAAAAAGGGCCTGTTTTGAGGGGAGAAGAAATCTGAATGGATGCCAAACAGACTCTCTAACACCGTCTCACGTGGCCTACATTAACCAATAACGTAAACAGAAATGAAGTAACACAATGGCGACAATTCCGTCATCGTTGACAGTTGTGCAAACGTGGCACATAACACCTCTGCCAACACGTGAAGCTCCCATTGTGTCCCTCACGTTGCGGCCTTCCTTAAGATGGCATTCGGATAAACATTTCGATTCCTAAGGTACGGGATTCGCCGAAAATGCCGACTAATCCGTTTTTCCCCCCTTCTACTCCAAGAAAAAAAAAGTGATGAGATCAGATATTATCCGGGATGGAGCAAGCATTCTGTCGGGCTCTTAAAATAATGCAGACCGGCTGGAAGGACGAAGCGTGGAATGCTAACCCCAGCACTTTTTATCCACCAATAGACGGAGCTGAGTGCGCTTAATCATTAAAATCCAATGGGCAGTCGATTGCATCAAGTGTCTCGAGCCAGATCTATCAGATCCACACTCAAACATGGCACCAGGCAAACACTGGAGAAGACCTTACAGAGCAACCTACAGCGGTAATTACGATTTTGGTGGAAGCCTGTACTCGGAGGCGCTAGCAAGCGTGGGGTTGAAACCGGAAGTCGTTACTCCCGTTGATGGGAAGGAAACGTCTGCAGCGTTGCCAATTCGAGAGAACCAGACAATCGACGAAACGCTCAGAGCACAGAAAGCAAACATGACTCTGCGACGAGTCCGATCATCCGTGGATGTAATGTGCCCAGTCGAAAATGCAATTTGGGACCGGATGTGGAGTAATAAGCGGCGTGACGTCATTACTTTCCACGGCGAACACGTGAAACACATGGACGAGAGAAAAATGATGTTTCAAAGCCCGGAAGAAGAGAAACAGAAGGTGGAAGAATTGAAAAAAGACTCTCAAGTTGTCCTACTGGAACCTAACCTGGCAGAAACCATACACAAGCAAAATGTCTGTCGAGAGCTGGAGATAACGGAGATGCGGTTTGTTCCCCCTCTTCTTGTTTTATTTACAAATTTTTCCTTATAAAATTATAACCCAACGCGATAGAAATTTCTAAATCCCCCCTCCTAACGCTATATATGTAGCGAGCGACCTGAATCAGCGAGTGTTTATTTTAGTTTTTGACCTTCGTTGAACTAGGGGTTAATCGCTTCCACAGTTAAAATTGGTGTTAGCCAAACAAAACCCGTTTACAATTACTAAATGGTAGATTTAATTTTAATTAATTAATCGATATGTATTAAGTAGATCGTAATTAATGGCTTAGGTGTCGATTACTTATGTTAGTATGTAGATATCTTCCGCTATGTCTCGCTACTAAAATAGGTGTTTGAAACCTTGAACGTTCGCCAGTGCAGCGACAATCTTATCGAGGACAATATGAAACAGGTTTAACGTTTTTCTCTTCGGTGCAGTGAGAAAATTTGATGACTCTGCATCTAAGATAGAGAGTTCTCTTAACACCTTACAGCCATAACTACACAAAATGCTGCTTTGTAACTTGAAAATAGTACGGATCAAAGGGAGTAATCAGCAAAAAATAAACATTGAAGTTAAAATTTATTTTAAACCTTGCAAATATGTAAAAATTTCTTTACTTTTCTTTATTATTTACTTATCCTCACTGTCTATTTCTTGACGAAAAATTAACTATGAAACATAGAATTTTTTTTCGAGAAGTTATTACGAGAAATTCATCTTTGTTTAATTGTTTGAATGCAGCAAACAGATGCAAATAGAAATCGAACATCTGAGCCAGAGATTGGCCGAAGCGGAAGCCAAATTGAAGACAGAAATTGCAAGAATCAAGAAGAAGTTTCAAGTTCAAATCACGGAATTGGAAATGTCTCTGGATGCTGCAAACAAACAGAATTTGGATCTTCAGAAGACCATCAAGAAACAAGCTCTTCACATTACCGTAATTGACCTTCTGTCTTTCTTCTAATGCAAAAGGTGTTTTCTGAAAGTTCGCTAAAGATTTCTTTTTTTTTTTCTTCACGACAGGAATTGCAAGCCCACTACGACGAAGTACATCGCCAGTTACAGCAGACCCTCGATCAATTAGGGGTATCTCAACGTCGTTGCCAAGGTCTTCAGGCTGAACTGGACGAAATGCGCACCAGTTTGGAACAGGTGAGATTCCCGCTTCTTCACGAATACCTTTAGTAATATTTTCACCAAATTAATGTCTAGAATGATTTTGTTTAGGCTAACAGAGCCAAGAGAGCGGCCGAGATCCAGTGCGAAGAAGCCACTTCCAGAATAAACGAGTTGAACACCATCAACATGAACTTGTTGGCAGCTAAATCCAAGTTGGAGGGCGACTTCTCTACCTTACAGGCCGATTTCGAAGAAATTCAGAAGGAACTAAGGGTAGGTCGAGGTAAATTTCCTCTCGGTATCATCGAAGGATTCCAAAAATACTGATGGTCGTCTCAATCGCAGGCAGCCGACGAGAGAGCCACAAGAGCAATTTCGGAGTTGAAGATCACTAAGGATGCTCTAGTCGAAGAGACGGAACGTTTAGTCAAGATCGAATCCATCAAGAAATCACTAGAAATTGAGGTGCACAATTTGCAAGTTCGCATCGAAGAAGTAGAAGCCAACGCGTTGGCCGGTGGCAAGAGAGTCATCGCCAAATTAGAGTCCAGAGTGAGTGATCCATTCAGACTAGATCGGTCGCTGTCTTAGAAATTTTATAATCTGATTTCCAAACGTTCTCTTTTGTAGATTCGAGACATAGAAATCGAATTCGAAGAAGAGAAACGTCGACATGCCGAAACGCAGAAGATCCTGAGAAAGAAAGAATTGAGGATGAGAGAATTAATCTTGCAAACCGAAGAAGATCACAAACTAATCAACATGTTGAACGATTCGGTCGATAAATTGTCGGAGAAGGTCAAGTTGTACAAACGACAATTGGGCGAACAGGTAAGGGAGATTTTTCTATACGTCTTTTACTCGTAACTTGCCAATACAAAATACTTTTTGCTTCGATGAATTACCCTTTGCACGAGAATGAAAGATCCTCCAAATCTTTCCAAAAATTACAAGAATGCAAGATAAATTTCGGTAAGGAATTGGATCTTTCATAGATTTCCATCCTACTCTTCACAGTGGCGCGCGTTATCCTATGGGCGAAAAGGGCAATTGGCTGGACCCCCATCAAGAAGGTATCCCAAACCAATCCTTTATTACACTTATTACTGTACTGAGAATATCGAAATTTAAATTTTGGCCATATCCGGGGACACTAAATTGCCGGTGTGGCGAAGGCGCAGTATGCGCTGGCACAGGTGCAGAGGTGGCTTTAAAAAACGAACGAGGATACCGGGTGATTCCCCCAATATTCCCAGAAAAAAAAATGTTTGAAGTCAACACTGTACACCGGCCCCCTAATTCAAATTTACGTGGGGCCACACGAATCCATAACGCCTCACTGATTCCTCAATGAGAATTTTGGCAGGTTAAGAGATTAGTAACCAAGAGAATTTCCGTTTTAACATGGTTTTGCGTTTAATTTCTTGCAGGAAGGACTTAGTCAACAGAATTTGACCCGGGTGAGAAGATACCAACGCGAATTAGAAGCCGCCGAAGAGAGGGCCGATGCGGCAGAAAGCAACCTGAATATGATCAGAGCCAAGCATAGAACCTGGGTGACCACTAGCCAAATCCCAGGAGGCGTCAGGCAGGTGTTTGTCACAGAAGAACAACAACAGTTTTAAATTCGAAAAGACAAAGTCAACGAGTGGAGGAGGAGGAGGAGGAAGAGGTGTAGGAGGAGAAGTAAACGAGATGCTTGACATCCGAAGAAATTTTCCATAAATTGGAACAAAGTTTACGTTCTATTTAAACTGCGCAGTTTATTATAGAGCCAAATTGTCGTGACGTCTGGTGATTCTATATAATATTTGTGGCTCCTTGGTCTTTTACGAAAACCTGCAGGTTTTATCCACTGTAATTTTTTTTTTTTTTGCTAACAATTTAGAAAAGCAGCTTGTATGTGATTTTAATGTAACAGAGGAAAATGTAAAACATGGTCCTGCTTACAAATACGTCTTGGTTTTTATCTTTTCTGGCTTGACTGGCATAGACAAGTGACTCGCTGGGTCCAGAACGAGGAAATCTCCATAAGATTATCTTCGTTAACTTAAAGACAAACGAACAGTTTTATTTAATACCCGACTCGTTCTTGTATCGGGAAGCAAAACTGTACTTTAATCATGTAAAATAAATAATGCAAAATGCAAATTAATTCGGTTGACTTCAATTATAGAATCGATGCCCACAAATTCCTCATTTCGATTTTTATACCCGCCGAATCGTGGAAATTCCATCGATTGATACTATTAGAAATGTACAAATTACGGAATGAAAGCTGAATTAATTCTTAGGATGGCCAAAATTTCTGCCAAATTCCTAAAATATTTATTCAAATTATTAAACGACTCGCTTCAAAATGTGCAATTCACCATCAAAGAAAGGGTTCTTTGATGGTGAATTTAACTTCTGTGACATCAAACAGTAGCGAATTTAAACGTTTTCCGAAAATAAAACATAAATGCATACTCACGAATTCCTAAACGACCCGAAAAATCATTTTTAAAAAACAATTGGCAATTCATACGTAAGACGAATCAATAAATAACCAGCAAAGAGCAACAGTATGGAATGCGCTTAGTGGCTGGTTATTTATTGATCCACCCATACATTTAAAGCAGTTTGCACGCAATTCGAAAATGTTTTAATCTACCCGTGTGAATCGTAATCCACATGTATACAGGCGATAAAGCAGAATTAACACGGTATAAAGTGGTTCCGCTATGTACTACCATTAAACGTATGATTCCGCGGAACTACCATAAGCTTTTTGCTTGCACGTTCGGGGCCTCTCCAGGCCCCGAACGTGCAAGCAAAAAGCTTACAATTGTTATGGGTAATTCACTTTTTTTTAGTCAAATAGTGAAAGTTTTTTTTTTGGAGGGAGGAAAGTCCTACACTTTGCCACTGGGGTGAAGTTTGGATGGTAAAGGGTTTTTGAATGGTGCCATCCCTCTAAAACATCATTAGAATGCATTGTCATTGGACTTAGTTACATCCTCAAAGATTTTAATAAGTATTATCATCATAACGTGTCATTTAAAGTTCTGATCAGCCGCGGAGATGCCTCCCGAAAGCATTTTCTATGGAAAACCTTCTCCTATTTTGGTATTACTAACGTGAAGAAAACCCGGAAAACTCCATGTGGCCAACCCCATTGGCCAGGCGCGAACCCTCGACCAATCGATGTTTAGTGGGTTTATTAACTTAGCAACTGTTAGGCCAATTCTTCAACTGATACGTGGTCAAAATTATATATCGGCATTTAATATTAGACTGATAATAGATTATGGGAGAATTTGTAATAAATGTAGCACGAAAGGATATGGAACTGTGGTTTGTTTAGTTAAGTTACGGCAACGCAACACTTGGGCGATCTGCCTAGAAAGGATGCCCTCCGGAAAGTCTTTTTAAGGGTAACTGGCCCCTATTCAGGCATTACAGACGTGGAGAAAACACGAAAAACTCCCTTCCTGGCGAGGCAAGGAATGAAACTGCTTGGCCACTGATGGCCCATGGAAGTGTATTCTTTTCATTGTGTGAAATTTGAAGCGGGCGTTGTATTTGTTAATATTTAATTCCTCGAAAAGTGTAATTAATTTATGGTGCTTTTCAAAACTTGCTTATTACTGTGTAGTTTATTTTGTATTATGTTGTACTAAGCTATTAAATTTAGTAGTTAAATAGTGATAGAGTTAGTTTTAAGTTATACTTTGACCTCCGTGTAACGAACTAAGTAAGATCCATGCAATAAAAATTGAATATCTGTAAATAAACCCATTTATCTTGATAGATAATAGGAAGGGATTTTTTTGTCCTATTTTCTTTTTAAAAAATAGATATATCAAATAAAGTAAATCTATAGTTATGCAATTATAAGGTATACTATCGTATTGACTTCGTAAGCAATATTTCGCAAATATGAGGCATTATTAACATTCTACGAGGCAACTATGAGGCATTCGTATCATCTTTTTCATTAGAAATATTTTAATAAAAAAGCTACTCTCACATTAAACCAGTTTCTTCAAAATTTGACTGCCAGATGGCCAGGTGGTTATGGTGGCATCCTACTGCTGAGGGATTCAAGATCGAACCCGGGCGAGCTGTAATTATCCCAGGAAGTTATGGAGGATCGAATATCTCGAACCCCATCCCACTGTGGGCCTGATCCAATCGATAATGAGCTTACTAAAAGAGGCCCTCTTAGTACACACACAGGGCAAAAAGAGTTAATTATTCGATCGTTTCGTCGTGTCGATAATTAAATATTTCGTCGGTATTAATTCTAGCGTAGCAATATCAATTTACATTTAAATATTTAGTCAAAAGCACGCTTTCGAATTGAATTTAATACACAAAGAATAAAACGGAAATGAGGAAAATCAGGAAATCCGTAGTACACGTACTTAAAATAGTATCGAACGATAGTGGAAATGACCTAAATACCCGATTTTTATCACTTAATCGGTGTTTATCAATCAAAGTTCGTTATTTTTCTAGTGCCTGTGGGATTATTCGTCTTGTTTCCGAACGTGGAAAATGTCCCTCTATTTTCTTTTGGTCCTCGTTGCCGAATTTTACCTGGCCACTTCTCGATCTCCCAATTTCATCATCATGTTCATGGACGACGTGAGTAAATCGATCAAAATATTCCCTGCGTGGAAAGTCTTTACTAATTGAACCTTTTCGTTCTTCTACGACAGATGGGTTGGGGAGATTTGGGAGTTTTTGGCGAACCAAATAAGGAGACTCCAAATTTAGATAGGATGGCTTCCGAAGGGATGCTGTTTCCCGATTTCTATACGGCTAATCCTCTTTGTTCTCCCTGTAAGTGCACACGCAATCTTTAAATCTCAATATTTAATCGATTATTATTACAAAAATTGTAAATTTTATATTATTTTGTAATTTAACTTATTCGTTTCAAGTATACTACTGTTTTATAAATATTATTTCCATGAAATGTAAGCCAAAGATCGTTAAATTTTGAATGCAATAATGGATGAAAACATTTGATCTTGGAGCCTATTTTTGGCAGTAACTCTAATTTTTTATGAGAACGATGAAAAAAATGCTGTTTAGTCCATTGTTTTGCCTTGAATACAAGTAAATAGTAGTGAGAGATGTGTGCACGTTCTCCAGCAGTGAATGGGTGCTGGCTTGATGGAGGTGGCAGCCCACAACTCTGGGAGATCTAGTGAGAGATGTATGCACGTTCTCTAGTAGTGAATGGGTGCTGGCTTGATGGAGGTGGCAGCCCACAACTCTGGGAGATCCGGGTTTAAAAACTCCAGGAAATTTTCGTGGGTGGTCCATCCTGATACGTCAAGCCCATCCAACTCATTGTGGGTTTATCCGACCCCGTAATGGGCTTGCTATAAAAGGCCCTCTTGCTGCCTAACACTGCTGAGAGAGTTAAAAAAGTGGCGAATGGGTATTGACAGTAATCACATCTTTACTCCTAAAATATCCAATTCTACACGCAAATCTTCAAGATTCTACAATTAAGAACATCTCTAATGTTATGTCTAAATACAAATAAGAATTTACCATAATTCAGTTAAATAGAGGGGTGAAAAAGTAGGAATACAGTTGTTATTATGGGGAAAAAACATTTTTATTCATAAATTAAATCATACGAAATAATGAACATCAAACATCTATATTTCTCAGATTCACAAATGTATACCTACTTTTATACCCCATGTAATCATATTTAAATTGAATACTCGTTTCTATTGTTATAAATTCAAATTAACGTAATCTATATTTAGCTAGGGCAGCTCTGCTGACTGGAAGATTACCCATCAGAAATGGTTTCTATACCACCAACGCTCACGCTCGCAATGGTAAGTTTCATATCACACATAGACAATTGTTACTTAGAAAAAGGATACCTTAAGTTCTCATTAAAATGCAAACCATAACAGAGGAGTCAAAAGGGGCATTTTTTCCCTCCTGGGATCGAGTAATAAATTCCACAAATTATAATCGTTAAAGGCTTTGTATTTTTGTAATAATGTATTGTATAATCTACTTGCGAAAAAACACCCCAAAAATTAAGTAAATAAATAAAAATTGATTGATATAATTGTCTCCAATCTTCCTCCCCCTGAAAATCTTACTCCATGATACCGGAGTTAATAACCTTTAGAAAAGAGATAAGCGACAGAAATTTTAACGATAACGGGGTCAGTTTTGAAGAATTTTGATGGAAAACAATAATATAATACCAATGCATCCTTATGATAAGCCCTAACATAATAAAAGGATATAGTAATTCACTGTATTGTTTCTTTAGGATTTTGGGCAATAATTTCATAGTTATTACATGCGAAATGTTCATGACATTAGAAATTAATAACAGAATTGTTTTCGACAATGCGCAGCCTACACCCCACAAGAGATCGTAGGAGGAATTCAAAACCAAGAGATTCTACTACCGGAATTACTGAAGTCGGCCGGTTACCATAATAAAATTGTAGGAAAATGGTAAGTGAAACAAATTCCTTTCACTAATTACTCAATTTTCACTGGCTGATTTCCAACAATGGCAGGCATTTAGGGCACAGAGAACCATATCTGCCTCTTCGGCACGGATTTCACCAATGGTTCGGATCTACTAACTGTCATTTTGGACCTTACGACGATAAAACTACTCCCAATATTCCGGTGTTCAGAGACAACCAGATGGTAGGAAGGTCGGTAGGATTCTATCCTTTAGAATAGGCTCATGAGGCCTAATATTCTTCTATTGTAACACGTATTTATCTTATTCCAGGTATTACGAAGATTTCCAAATTAACCAGACAAGCGGAGAAAGCAACATGACGAAACTCTACATTCAGGTTCTATTGTTTTTTTTAATAATAACCTTTGTTTCTTACATTATTATTACTCTTTAATCGATTTTTAGGAAGCGGTCGAATTCATAAAAGAAGAAGCCAATTCCGGAAACCCATTTTTTCTATATTGGGCACCCGATGCCACTCATGCCCCCATCTACGCTTCTAAAAATTATCTAGGAAAGAGTCGCAGAGGATTGTAAGAATCTTCGCACACGCTGCTCCATCCCTGAAGGAAGCAACGTATGAAAGTATTATTTTCTTAGGTACGGGGATGCGGTGAGAGAGTTGGACGATGGGGTAGGAATTATTTTGGACACACTACGGAGAATGAACGTTGCCAATGACACTTTTGTATTCTTCAGCTCGGACAACGGAGCCGCTCTGGTCAGTCGTACCATGGGTGAGAATGCTTCTCCATCTTAACTGCTTGTTAATTAAAAAGTTACGTGTCGACAATAGGGGCGAGAAGTGTTTACTGTATAAATAGCTTTTTGAATGCCTCCCGGTAGGAAAGTGGCTCTTATTTTGATGTTACAAACGTTATTTCTTAAAGGCCTTTTTTAGAATACCAAGACCTAGATAGAGGGTAATAAAAAATGTCATTTGGCCCGAGTTTAGCTCCCCAAAATTTAATCTTTTATGTAAAATACATGATACGGAAGTGACACGAATTAGTCAATATTGTTGAAGTGCCTGTTTATAACAATTACAGATGTACAAACAATACTTAGTAAACCCTACCATTTACGACTGGAATAAACTTCCTATTATGCTATACGGAAGCTGAATTTAAGTATCGTAAGGTGATTGAGGCCATCGTATAAACCTGGCCATCTATGGTTAACACTATTTTTACAATGATTAACTGGTATTATTTAATACTTTCTATTGTGCCCCCGCAACCCTACTAATAGCGCTTCATTTAAGGGGCATCAGTAAATTACATGCAAACACTTCGTAAGTCTAGCAAAACCATCTAGGAAAGATCCTTCCAGGCAAACTTGGCACAGGTTTTACCCATGGCAGTGTTCCGGTGGTTTTATCTACCCGGGCACTGGTGATCACAGAGATATTTTCTAACGTATTTGATATTTTTCAGCGGGAAGTAACGGACCATTTTTGTGCGGAAAACAAACTACTTTCGAAGGAGGGATGAGGGAACCCGCTATCGCTTGGTGGCCCGGAAAGATCTCTCCGGGTTGGGTGAGTATCGTTATTACGTTACTATAGTTACGAATAGAAGTTCGGAATCAATTAAAAATAGAAGTTCATCTATTTTTAATTGATTTCTAAATCACGCACTGGCGAGAAACTTGCCATAATTTTTGTATTTTTTGACTCTGATGCAAATTATAACTAATCGGATATTACAAACAATGAACACTGGTAGGCGATCTGTCGAGAAGGAATGCCTGTCGGAAGGGCATTCCTTCCGATATAGGAAACTAGCTAGCCCTTATTTAGGAGTTACAAATGGAAAAAAAATCCGGAAAACTATGTAGCAAGCCCATTTGCCAGGCTCGAATCTACCAGAGTTCGGTGGTTTTACTCACTCGTCCATTGATGGGCAAGTAAAATAAGAATTTTAAGATACAATGGTTGTGAAAGGTAGTGAAAACAGTAACAAAAAATACACTAGTTGACAGAAAAATTGTACACTAAGGAAGCGTTAGAATCGAATGATTAGTGCAAACGTAATGAATACAGTATCATAGCAAAGGGATAATTTCTCGTGCAACAGTTTAAAGTAACATTTACTGTAAGGATCTTCTCTAGTGTAAATACACTGTCGGGCATAGAGATTTATACAGGCAGGTACCGTATACAGTTCAAAGATACCAAACAACAGGTAAGCTAAGAATTCGGTACGCAGTGAGCCTCTGAATCTTTTTATAAAATGCTGGAGTAATAATTTGAAGGAAACTCCTGTGGCATCATCTGGCGTGCAATCAGATCGCAACTTGTAATCTATAACGAATTCTATAACGTTTAATTTTATTAAAATTTTTCTTTAAAGGTTAGCCATCAAGCTGGAACAGTTATGGATTTATTCACCACGGTATTGAAGCTAGCTAATTTGAAAGTTCCTAGCGACCGCATCATCGACGGCATAGATTTAACTCCAACTTTATTACATCACGCCGAAACTCTGAGGTAAGTGTTGCATGTGATGTAGGCCTGTACCGTACACAAGATCTCCGCTTTTCGACCCGATCGATTACTGAAAAACTGGCTAAACGGCGCTCGAGCGCCGTTTAGCCAGTTTTTCAGTAATCGATCGGGTCGAAAAGCGGAGATCTTGTGTACGGTACAGGCCTACATCACATGCAACACTTACCTCAGAGTTTCGGCGTGATGTAATAAAGTTGGAGTTAAATCTATGCCGTCGATGATGCGGTCGCTAGGAACTTTCAAATTAGCTAGCTTCAATACCGTGGTGAATAAATCCATAACTGTTCCAGCTTGATGGCTAACCTTTAAAGAAAAATTTTAATAAAATTAAACGTTATAGAATTCGTTATAGATTACAAGTTGCGATCTGATTGCACGCCAGATGATGCCACAGGAGTTTCCTTNGTTTTTCAGTAATTGATCAAACTGCAATTTGCCATAAGTACTATCTCTTAAACTGGGATTACGAGCGCCGTTTAGCCACTGTTTTTCAGTAATTGATCAAACTGCAATTTGCCATAAGTACTATCTCTTAAACTGGGATTACGAGCGCCGTTTAGCCAGTTTTTCAGTAATTGATCAAACTGCAATTTGCCATAAGTACTATCTCTTAAACTGGGATTACGAGCGCCGTTTAGCCACTGTTTTTCAGTAATTGATCAAACTGCAATTTGCCATAAGTACTATCTCTTAAACTGGGATTACCACACCGAAACGGTAATACATTGTTATTGCTTAGAAGAAAAAAATCCAATTCCGATTTTACTTACAAGAAATCTACTTATTTCTCACAAGTAAAATAAACTAGAAGGGTCATTTTTATTCTACCGATTAATAAATCTTACAGGCCCGTATATTACTATCGTGGAGACGAATTGATGGCCGTTAGATACGGAATGTACAAAGCTCACTTCTGGTGCTGGAGTAATTCTTGGAAGGAGTTCAAACAGGTAAGTTACACGGGATTAGAGGAAGCCCATCTTTATTCATCGTACGTAATCATAATTTTACTAAAACATTTGTTTTGAAATGCTAATTTTGAAGTCGTTCGATTATTATTTCAGGGTATCGACTTTTGTCCGGGCGAAGATTTGCCAGGTATAACGTCACACGTTCAGATGAACTACACTCAGCAACCCATATTGTTCCACTTGGGAAGAGATCCGGGTGAAAAATATAAAATCAGGTAAAAATTCGTTGAAAAATTTTCACAAATCCATTAATTAAACTACATCACCGAAATCTTCAATATCTGGTAAAATATTTCCAGTGCTAACAGCGCAGAATACAAGGAAACAATAGCGAAAATCAGGAAAATAGTGAACGTTCATAGATCGACACTGAATCCAGGCAAACCTCAACTCAATTGGTGCGATGATTCGGTCATGGTAACTTATATTTCGTGATTTTCATTCTAGCAACATGCAATAATCTTCATATTTTCTATTAAATTGTCTTGCTTCGTAACTTTTTACACAGCACTGGAGGCCACCCGGTTGCGAGAAATTGAAGAAATGCCTTAAGGTTCCACCTTCTAAACCTTATTTGTGCGTATGGAATCACTAAAACTGTTCCAATTTTCATCTAGAAAACTCTCGTGGCAATTTTAGGTACCCTGATCGTTTGGACCCACGAAAAATGTTGCATCCAACACATTCGTTACGAGAAGTACAGTACATAACCCTGATTGGCCTTTCAAGGCATAAGAATTGTTAAAATTGAATGCTGAAATTGTAACAATGTTGTATAAATTAATTTACAATTTGCAAGTGATTGAATAAAACTGCGTTATTAATAGAAATTTATATTGAAGTACCATTTATATTCAGGCGATTTATACCTTTTTTTTCCGTAATTAAAATTCACATTTCAAAAAGACGTAACTCGGAAAGTAATCAGCAGAATGACGACCTATTCTACTTGGACACTTCTGTAGTGATGGAATTTTATTTGAAGCAAAAAAAGAATGTTGATTATAAAAGTATCTAGTAGGGCGGTAAATGGCGCTGCAACATCTCAAAATGTCTGAAAAGTTACGATACACACGTTACACTGTGTGGTTACGCAACAGTATGCTCGATTTGCTGGTCTCCGTTGTCGCCACGTTGAAATCACTGGTAATGGAACTTGCATAAACATTCACATCTTCATGTCGCGTTATACAGTGCACCGTAAGTTTTGCGATATTTTGAGTTATCCACTATATTACAGCGCCATTTACCGCCCCAGCGGACATTTTTGTAACTAACATTCTTTTTTGCTTCAAAAATTCCATCACTACTGTGAGCCCGAGGGTTTTGAGGGAATAAATTTTTGAGTTTAACATTAGAGGATGAAAAATACATTATCGCAAGTTATAACGGAAATAGATCGGATGTCGAATCTTACACATCGACAAGCTAGGAAGGAAGGCAAGTCATCATCCGTTTGTTAATTAGTCAACGCTCGTGTGCTAATTAGTCATCATAACGAGTGAACGACCAGTTGGCTCAGTGCCAACGACGATCGTATAAAAACGATCGTCACTTCAGTGCGACCATCAGGAAGGTCCGAGTACAAGTGTCTCCCGTCCCGATCCTGTCCGAGGAGAAGCCGGTAGAAGACATAAGCCTGTGACAGCCAGCCAGCTTTCATAGTCCAGAATGATCGTCGCATATCGTCATCCGATATCATATTAAGGTATATCGAAATGCAGTAACCTTCTCTCACTCTAGAGCCTTTGTAAACTCTCTCATGCGGCATAGTGAATAGTAGATCGCCGTTATAGACAAATTTGTGTGTAATCTGCATCTAAGCACTAATCAGTAACTTCCTTATGTATATTCCTGTAAATTAACTTTAGTTATAGAATAAATCTTTATTTTGTTATTTGTTAAACCTGTCTCCTGTCTCTCCGGGGAAACCTGTTGATTTACCTACGCACTCCCCACTCGTTTTGCCCTCCTAGCCATCCGAACGATTCCGAGATCGGGCTTCACCAGCCTGTGCAGATTAAGTGGTCAGTACGAGATTAACCCCTGACCCACTGCTTATCTCACACTACAGAAGTCTCCAAGCAGAATAAGCCGTCATTCTTCTGATTACTTCTCAAGTTACATCACTCTTAAATCTCCTGTGTATTTTTCCATGTGCAAGAAGTCACAATCCAATTTGGCCAGATGGTTGAGTGCTCAAGGTGGCAGCCTACCACTCTGGAGGACCCGGGATCAAATCTGGATGAGCCGAAAAAGCCCCAAGAATTTTTCAAATGGCGGTCCGTCTAGATACATTGGACCCGTCCCTTACCACCAGGCCACCTTGTATGGGCCTGACCAAACCCATAATAGGCTTGCAAGAGGCCTCCTTAGTGCCCACAGAGTGGTTTGGTTTGTTTGAGTTATGGCAACGCAACACTTGGGTGATCTGCCTTCCGGGAGGTCTTTTTAAGGGAAACTGGCTCCTATTTAGGTGTTACAGACGCGGAGAAGACCCGGTAAACTCCACGTGGCCAGCCTGTACGAGCGAGGCGCAAACCCACAAACTCCCAGTGTTCAGGATACAAAGACCGCTTGCCACTGATGGGCAACCCACAGAGTGGACACTTAAAAAAAATCCCAATTGTGAAAGTTCTCAAAAAAAGTACTGCTTTACCACCCCTGCCACAGGGACCGACTGCACACCTCCATATTTTATGGAGAAGATTCACAATGGTATGTTAACATTTTTTTAAAGCACTATATTGTATAGGCCATTATATGTATCAATATATAAATTTATATTACAAATATGCATTTCAAATATGGATAATTGTTCAAAAATATACTTACTGTCACTTAACTCATTGCAAATCATTCTATCTTGAGAGTTCAATTATAAAAATAAAATCCATTCTTCCTCAGTTAAGTTAAAATTCTTCAAAGACTGATTTTATTTCTCATTTATTTCTGTATTTAAATAAAGAAAAAAATGCAGTACATACTGACAATGCTAAGATCTGCTCATTGTTTTGAGATATTACACACTTTTTCTCAATTTAATTCATTCCATTCTTACATTGTTCACTGCAAAAATTTAAATGACTAATGCCAAATGATTTCCAGATTATAACAGACTAAAATAAGGCTACTACATAACAATTAAATATCAAGTAATTTGACCTAGAATATTTATTAAATAGTAGCCTTATTATAACTCGATATAATCCTGCAATTGTTTGGCACTGATCTAAAAATTGGGTTAATAATGTTTATATACTTGTATATAATTTAAATGACATCAAATTAATTACATGCATTATCCTAAGAAAATAAACAGTTGTATAAACCTGTATTTAAATTATTAATTTGGTTGTTTATAGTATATTTTATATATATATATATAAATCATTAGTATATAAATACAAAACATCAATCTTGATAATTGCATATTTATAGCAGTCACTTAACTAATTTATATCCTTAGATTGGAGACAATCAAGAAAATAAGTAACGAGTGACAAACTGGATGTATTTTCTGTAAAATTTATCTAAAATTATTCAAATTGTCAATTAACTTTTGGGTTAATATCATAGAAAATACATTATCTAACAATTTATTTAAATATTTACTATTCTCCAAAATTTATTGTAAATATTACACGAGTTATTTAGCGTTATGGATATAAAACACCATTACTCTGAACAATTGATAAGAGAATGTGTTTATTTTCGGCTCTGACAATACAGAATTTATAAAAAACAATGTCAAAAATTATAAAAATATCGAAGACACACAAATAAAAAACAAATACCAGCCAAATCACAACAGAATTGGTGCAATAAATATGTATAAGCTACCTTCGGTGGCCTTTGGTTTTAATTACAAAGATTACTTTCAAAATACATTTTATATATTTTTGATAATACTGCATTCTCTATCGACATTTACGGCGCCGGATGACCGGTCGTGGGATTCTCGAGAAGCTTCTTAAGGCTCCACCATCTAAACCTCATTTGTGCAATGGAAACTCTACGAGTGGACACGTCCTGCCACAAAAGTAACAACCATAGACGGCATTTTTTAAAAACTTTTGTTTTTTTTTTGCATTTAAAACAGTTCTAAACGAAATTTCGTCACGAAAGACTATCTCTTCTTCGGGTATGAAATATCACATTTATCACGAGTGATTCGTTTCCTAATTATAATCAACTTTTTTTTTTTTTACGTAAAGCAAGTTAGTCAAATTGCAAATCCACAATAAATTCTTGACGTTTTGATCCATAAAAGTTTAATAGAAACCATATAAAATCTGATTTTTTCATTAAAGTAACCTTATATATATATATATAATATATGTATATTCAATGTATAGAAACTGATATGCAATTTGTTGGGAATGAAAAACAAATAGAACTTTTTCTAACTACTCTCATAATCTAAAACAATGACATTCTAATATAACAATATCTCCACAGGTAACAAGAATTAACAATTTTGTCAGTATAAAACATAGAAAATACAACCAAATATACAAGCACATTGCTTTACTTAAAATGTTGTTTTCCTCATACGATTCTGATTATAAAACCTACATAAAAAAGCCTATATGAGGCATTTCTATTACAAACACATGACAATAATCCTAACATGGTTACATGTTTTTTTTTTTTTTTTTTAAATAATTTACAAGATTCTCAGCAACAAGACATTCATTCTAAGATATGCACTGGCATATTTCTAATAATATTTATATGAAAATATGACAATAATAGAAAATAAAATGCAATTGAGAAGATGTTAAGGAAAAAGATCTTTTTTTTTTTTTTCATTTATTGCTTTAAATGTCTCCAAAAGTATGAATATCTTACCAGTTATGAAATCAAGTGAAAGGGAATGAAATTTATCAAATATAATCGTTTATGAATACACCATCGTGCCTATTAGAAACTACTTGTTCCCCTTTCTAGGAACTGATTGGCAATCACGAAATATATCCAATCAAGAACATGTTAACAATTTGTTAAGCCCACTCAAAAAACACCTAATTATTGATGGTGCATGAAAATGATGCAGGATAAAGTGTAAGTAACTACAAAACCTTGTCGACATTGTAATGTTCCTGTAAACTATGCGAAGGTCCTCCACGATTTTCTAAGATGTATCGTCGAAAGTATTCGATACGGTAAATCTAAATAATGAATAATTGGCATACCAAACGGGCAGAAAGCATCCCTCTACCCATCTCTACTTCTCGTCAACTATCGTTAACATAATATCCAAACTGATTAATATTTTTTAGCCAATCTTTGTTGTTAATGTATGTTTTAACATCGTACGTATTTTAAATAGGACCGCTTACATTCGTCAGAACTTTCTCTTAATTTCACCCGCTAAGTTAGTTTTCAAAGTTTATTATATTTACACACACTTCACCCAGCAGAGGATTTCAACACATTCAAAACACAAAATGTATATAATTATTCAGGTTGAAATTAAAGCATTCATTAATTTCTCAGTAAAAATTACAACACTTAAATTTTATTGTTCAGGTTTAAAACACGAAAAATTTAAAGTGAATGTGGGCGGAATGTGGGATATCATTCAGCATACAAGTCTATTCTAATGTCAGTTTTTTTTTTTTTTTTTTGTTTTTGCTGAGAGAAAGAAAAATTGATATCAACAAACAAGCATACAGTTCTACCTAACGAAATCCACTATAACCAAAATTACCAACATGACTGTGACACCAACAACATGACAAATACAGCTATAAATATCTGATGCCGAATTGGTCAACATTGCACATGTAATAGATGCCAATATGCAACAAACTACGTCACGATATATCTGTATTTGATATCAAATTATAACAAATACATTATATCGTTATTCTTAGTTTATATAGTCGAATACAAATTTGTATCATTTTACGGTTAGTGTGTGTATTTATATATATATATGTATGTATATTAATGGGGAAATAGCACACGGAATGAATTTTTTCAATAAAAGTTTTCGTGAAAGACCAGCTAGTGGACCATTAATTTACAAAATATTTATGGTAATAACATTACATTGGCAACAGCTTGATGATCAAGATTCATTCTAGATGCGCTCGAGGCATGCTTTTCCACGGCACCCATGCCAACGTGTTACGGTTTGCAATAACAGAGAATGGAATGTTCTTCTTAATTAGCTTATATAATTACATATATATTTATATATAAATATAAATAATTGCCATTTCCTCACTCATTACTTCCTGGCATTTTAGGAAATTTTTTTTTTGTTTAACACCAAATCGGTTCTTTCAAATCCGATTTTTAAGTGGCCATTTGTTTATAAAACACATGTTAATTTTAAAATTTAAATAAAACCTTTAAAAATTTTTGATGATTTTTTTCCCCCATATTTTCACACCAGCCAATTCTCATTTTGTAGGATAGTAGAGGCTTTCATTGGGCACATTGTAAGAAATTCCTGTTCCAGGAGCGTAGGTGTTTCCTGGGTAGGGTGGTGGTTTTTCTCCAATTCGCTCGGTTGAAGTGGTGTATCTGTGCTCACCTGCTAAAGAGATGTTGTTTTACTTCAAGAACTTTTCTATTTATATATTTAAAGAAGAAAGATTTAATTAATTGTTTAATATAATTCTAACATCTTTAAAGTGAATTCATCACCTTGTTTAATAATTAGAAATAAATTAATTTAGACTAATCTGAAATTCACAATTTCTTACCAGAACGCATCTGCATGGTAAACAGAAATTGCTGGTTCGAGTTCCACTTCAAATTGATCTTTTCTTCCAAATTTGTTTACAATATTGTAAAATCCGCATCCCAACCCATCCCAATATGCATGCAACTACATTCTTGAAACATATCTGGACAATGACTAATTATTTTTTTCCAATTCCTTAATCAATTATTATTTTCTACGTATATTGTAACGAATAAAGTTTTATTTCTATCTACATCGTAAGCAGATTTAAGCAAGCAACTGATTCAATAAATCTAGGCACACTAACTAAATCATCATAAATAGTAGACATACGACAAATCTAACGCTACGTGCCGTCGGCATAACCAAAAAGCAAAGTCGGCTGCTCAGAAATGAAACAAGAATCAAAAAATGATAATAAAAATGTAATATCTTAAGTATAAATGCTACTCAATTGCCAATATAATTAATCAGATTACAGAGTAGCCAACTTCTAACTTCTAAAAATTAAATTCTACATTGTTACCAATAGAAAAGCTTCCCTTCTTTTTACATAACATACTGTTAGAGTGAAGAAAAGCCACCCAGACGATGTAGGAAATTCATCAAAATGTACGCAAATAGTAATTTTTATCCCAAAAATGTGGGAGTGGCCACATAATCGAGGACACAATAATCCTGCTTACGGATTAGTTTAAAATTAATTTATTCATTTCTAATTATTAAATTTAATACAAGACAGTAGCCTAACTTTCTACCTTTAGTACAAATTATGTAATTGCTATGTAGTTAATTAGACAAGTTCCAGCTCTATAAACGACACAGTTGAAGATAATTTTTAAATTCTTTTCTTATTTGAAGCTTTCTAAAATATTTCAAACTTATAGTTAATGTTATTATAAAAATATTAGTTCAAACTAATTCCACGTAAATATTCACATTAATTTCAGTCAGTTATAAAAGTAATAAAAATTGAGGCTGCCTGAAACGTATTCATTGAAGACTACTATTATAAACTTCAAATTGCTCGTACGCATTAAATTAAAATAAAAAAAAAACCTAGAAATTCTTGAGGTGAACCTCGTCGAAGATTTTTGGGGTTAGGTGTATGAAAAAGACCGAAGGCTGAAGAGCTAAAAACACCAAGTAGTTGATTACCAGGATTCATTGTCGTCGCAGATTTGGACCGTGTACAATGCCTACTGCTCTCAGTCGAGAGTAGGATTGATGTAATATGTCGTGAGGGTGTAATTAAATGGTTGTTTTTCTTCCTCCAAATGGTATATAATTCATTTAAATTAATATTTCTTTTATATGGAATTTGAATAAATAAAGTTGTAACAAATTTTAGCAGACACCCGATATGTAATTTACAAGCAAGCAAACAGTTTAAACAATTTCATGTATAGCGGTTAGGTATATAGTATATAGTGGCAATGCTATATACACCTTCCACAATAATAAAATAATTTTGTACAAAATGACAACTTCCATATTTCTTCTTCTCTAGCTTACTCTATCATTCCAAATATTCAAAACAGTATAGATAAAAAACCAAAACAGTAAAATAGTACCTTTAGTTATTGAAATTACTAAAATGCTTTCCCATTAAAATTATTACTAAATAAAGAAAAATAAGAACAAACTCTGAAGCAAGTATGATAGCAAGTGACACTACTATGATAGTTACAACATGCAATGTCGAAAACAGGGATCAAGTGATACAGGAGAATTCAATTTATTGTCAAGAGGAAAGAATCTGAAAAAAGTTCTGGATAGTTTAAGAGGCAGGGTTGGCATGATTTAAAAAAAAATGTTTTAAAACATTTATTAAAACATGGTTTCTATGGAAATAAAACACTTGATAATCTAGTAAAATAGGAAAAACAAAAAAAAAACTTCAGTGTAAGATTCAAGAATGTACAGAATGTTTTATTTAATATAAAATATAGCATTTTTAAATGTTTCTTTATGGAATGGCATTTTTAAGTGCAAACACCAAAACAGGATTGACAGCAGTGGCTTCTTCAGCTTGAAGAATTTCTTATTTTCAGAAATGTACAATGCTCAGTAGTGTTTGTTTAGGTGCTTGAAAACTTTAACAAGCTTTGCTGCTTCTTCCTGTCCGAGTTGATTTCTAAGGTTCGAATGAACAAGTCCATAGGTAGAGAAAATTCTCTCAATTCCCGCCGAAGAAGCCACTGCTGTGTGAAGCTGTGTAACTAATTTTAAAACAGGTTCATCAATTCTGTCACGTAGTGACTGCCACCATGCAAGAGGAGTGATATTAGTTAGCACAGACTCTGCAAACATATGTTGCAGAAACGGGCTAGTTTTTGCCAAGTATTTTAAAACTGAAGGCATAGCGTCTGGGTAGTAAGTGTGGCACACAGTTAGTGCAGCATCCTTCATACCGTCTGTGAGCTTTGCACCCTGGTATCTTGGGTCCAGAAGATTTGCTAAAAGGTGATAGTCTGTGACAGCCATATTAAATCTATCTTTGGCTGCTTGCGTGACTTCAGTGATCCCAAGTTGTTGCAAGTCATTTTGAACACTATAAAAGTAATAATATCATTAGATGTATAAAATTAATGAATTTAATGAATGCAATTTTGAAATTAGATTGGTTACAAAAATCAATTCTGGCTAATGTAACTTACCCAAACCATAATTCAATTCCTTCACTGATTGTGCAGTCATTTCTTTGCATTTTGTCTAATGCAACAGTAATGATCTTTAAACGTGTCAGCAAATCTTCAGCATCGCGCTTAATTTCAAGGTTTTGTACTTTGGCTACAATATCCTTGTCAATTACGAGTCTGTTTTCATTGCAAACCTGTTAACATAAGGTTTGTAACTGTTTTTATAATTAAACACTTGATACTCATTATTCAATACTCATTGAGTACATGAGTGGAGTTAACTAGCATTAGAGTAAACAGTAAGTTTACAAAATAAAATAATCGTATATTTCCTCTTATCTTTATTACTATAAGTATTACTATAAGTATATTATTACTATATTACTATAAGTAATCACACTTCAACATAACTAGTATATGCTTTATGAATTAGTGACTGTCCACAGTACAAAATAAGAAAATAAAAACTACTTAAAGTAATGATAATACCTTCATTAGAATAGGCCAATTCTGAATGTATGACTCTAAGCAATCAGCTAAGCTGTTCCAATCAACATCCTGTGGTAATATCAATTCTTTTCCACCCACCTCTTTGTATTTGGCCTTCGGGAAATGATGATTCCGGAAGTATACAATAATGTGCTTAACTTGCTCGTTAACCTCTTTAATATTGATATCTTGAGCCAGTAAGTTTAAAATATGAGCAGAGCATCCGTAAGTGACAATATCTAAATTTTCTGTCATTGCTAATGTTTCTCTCATTTTTTTCATATCGCTTGCATTGTCACTTACCAGGCTACTTACTTTACAGCCATACTTTTGATTGCATTTTTTTATTGCTGCAGTTGCAATAATTTCTAAGGAGTTTGATGGGTGCCTTTCTGTGCCTGTATCAACTGAGTCAATCAAATGAACTGTTCCATTAGGATCAGTCACACAGACACAAATCACTGGTTCGTTATGGATATTACTCCACCCATCAATAGCCATACAGACTGTAATATCCTTTAACTCATCAGCTGATTCATTTTCAATGGAATTGTATACAGTGTCCAGCAAGGGTCCCCCAACTTCCTTTCTGTGTGGAGGATCATATCCAGGTCGCAACATCTGACAAAATTTTATAAATTCGGGGTGTTCTACATGAGTAAAGGCTGAATTGGTGGCATATATAAATTTTGCGCATTGAAGATCCAATTGCATTTTTTGATTAGTTGACGTTTTCACAATAAATGAATCAGTGCGTTGCAATTTTACTTTGCTTTGGGATTCAGTGCCAGTGCCATTAGTGGAGCCAGAAGTGATGGCGGAGCGCTCCCCACTGGTTGCAGACTCTGGCTCCTGACTTTCTGACTCCTGCCCATCTAAATAATAAATATAGAAACAATAAATTAATTACTAATTAGGTGTATGTTTTTAAACAGACATGTGAAAAGTATTAGACTCAAGTTGGACCAGTGCAATATAAAATGATACAGTTTAGGATAAGAACCAAAAATAATACACTTTATGCATGAGTCTAATAATTTGCACACTTCTGTATGTTCAGTTCACAATGATTACTATATGTAATTGTATACTATTGACTTTACTTTCCGAAGCCTAATTAACTTCTGCTTGGAAAATTTTTAATCTATTAATTTTTATATTAAATAATTATTTCCATATAAAAGCATATCTGACAGCCAAAATAATTGCCATGAAATAAATAACCCCCAAAAAAATGTGCTTTTATAAAAAAACTATATGAAAAATTTAAAATAACCAAAAAGTGCTTTTACTGTATTTGATAAATATAGCTGCAAAGAATTCTTTCATTTGAAAGGTGTGAAAATTCACATGCACAATCTATATTGTTTACAAACCAGTTGACATTGAGAACAGCTGGTGAATGCTTTCCCAGAACATTTACATGGTAAGAACCATTTAAGGTGGGAGGGGAATTAGTTTATCACATATATTCAAATATAACACACAATTTCTGATTTTTATGCTATTAAAATATGAGGGAAACTGGAAAAAAGGTATATATAAAAAATTCTACTGAATAAAAAATTATCCAATAGTATTAATATTTTAAAAATTTAACTGAAGTCAAATTGGTCCTATAAAAGTTTAGAACGATTTAATTAATTTGACTAAAAACACTCTCATAAAGATCGAGGCAATTAATATGCTAATTAATAAAACGTTATAAAAAACTTTCGCTGCAAAAGTAATTAATAAAATTTTCGTAGATCATAGATAACAATGTATATGTATTAGCCCATACATTTTTGGGAAAAGGACCTTTTTTCCGTAACACTATGGAGATAACTCGGGCAAAGAACTAAAGAATATCTATATAGATACAAACTGAGTTATGACCAAGGTAAAACTTTATAGCAGCTATAGAAAATTTTAAAACTTATAATGGTTCAAAATACTCACCCAGCTGATGCAATTCCTGTATATCATCCTGTTTATCATCTTCAGTATGTTTTTCATACGAGCAACTAATCCAACCATTTCTTTCCTACATATTTTGCATTGCATCCTGCATGCCAGTTTCCTGGATTTCCAGAAATTAGTTTGTACTGGTTCCAGATATTATCAAGCCTTCTTCCTGCACTCATTTTTTTACTTAACAAGTAACAACGATAATAATAATGTCTTTTTCCATCCAAGTAATATTACAATACATTACTGTTAGCTGTATTGCTAACAGTTGGGTTGCAATTTTTAATCATATTTTTAATTTACTTAATTTAAAATATACGTTCTCTACCTCAAATTAGTAGTGTCTTGACCCTGTACTGTACATCATACTTTTCCTGTTAACAATGAAGTCCTGCTGGTCGTCTATCTAACGCTATTTAGAGGAAAATTTTTGAATTGAAATAATGTGATTTCTGGTTTGCACCAGAAGTTCGTATATAGTTAATAGGAGCCTCCCGCACCTAAGCTTTCAATATCTGGTCTCGACTTTCATCTAATTTTCCTATTTATCGGGTTCATCTTTCTCCAGATTAGTGAAAAAAGTTTAAAAAAATAGAACAAGGAAATTAAAGATGCAGTGCTGTTCTTACATTTTTTATTAGGTGTAAAAAGAATGCCATAATTTCTTCAGAAAGATTTGTCAGTAAAAAATCATTTTGCAAAAATCTAGGATTATTAAAAATATATCTACAATAACTGAAAACAAATAATGTAATAATGTAAATGATAGTGAATATGTTGATATAATAGAGTTGTTTAAATTTATCTATTCATTGAACCCACAAATTGCAACAATAAATAAAAAAATAAATAAATAAATATAAACTTAAATATAAAAAGTTTGAAACGATCTGTTAAATGCTGTCAATACAAATGCAGAAGATCAAATGGTAACTATCAATATGATCATAAAAACATTTTAAAAAGTATTTTTAATAATTAAATTAATTCGTTAAGGGAAAAAAATTGTTTGAACTGTTTTAATTGAAAGATTACACCCAATTGGATTGCCTTGTGAATGATTAGCAAAAATAAAATGTTTTAAAAACACTGAGTTTTCTGTAATAGACATTTATTTGACTAGAGGAAATATTTCAAAACGATCATGAAATTGTGTTTGAATAAAATATGAATTTAGAGTGAATTTTTAAATCTAAAACTAAAGAAATTAAAAGTTTATACTGCTAACTGTAATAACTTGTGACGATTGTAAAAGTCATGTAACTTTTATTTCAAATATACACCTTTTAATTATTACAAGGTGTGCATTTAAAATAAATTCTTTCTAGAATTTATTTTATATATAACCTTTTAGAATTACTACTAAAGGTATAATAAACATATACCCTTAGTAATAATTCTATGGCATTTTATTTGCTGCTTATAAAAATTTTTAAATTACCAATACAGTTATAAAAACATACATCAATGTTTAATATGACTTGTAGTTATATATTTAATAATATACAATTTTTTAAGAGTAAGAAAACTAAGAAAAATACTTTATAAAAATGTTGTATAAAAGTTTGAATTTCAATAACTTTTGTTTTGCAATGTTAAGTCATGGTAAAAACAGAATTCTGCAAAGTGAGTAATAAGTAAACAAAGGAATTTTGCATACAATGTGCAGAAAGTCAATAATGAATGTATTCAGGCAACCACAATATATGAAAATATAAAAATATATAAAGAAAATTATAATTAATAAGTGTAAGATTACTTTACTTAATATTTTATATAATTTTAAATCTTACAAATTAAACAGTAAAACAAATCAGTCCACTAACTACTGAAGTTAATGAAAATTGGCATTACACGCTTACTAGGATATGGAGGATGTCCGGCTGTAAGAGGATGAGGAGGAGTGATTTGGGACTGAGATTGAAGATCCTGTTGGTGTCTTTCTCGGCGACATAAACAGATGGCAATTCCAACAACACACATACAGCAAACAATGAAGATACTGACCACGATTGCCACAAAAACACTCACACCAAGACCCATAATATGATTAACTGCACTGTCATCTAGAAATAATAAATTATATAAATATTTTTAATTTATTAAGAACATTTATAAACTGAAACAATTCAATGATATATTTTATTTAAATGCTTTTTAAATTATGTATTCGAAATGTATTAAATTATACTTGGAATACTGCAACTTTTTACAGTTTGTTTGAAATTTTAATTGGATATGATCTTATTTCTTTATATATAGATACAAATTATTAAGATCAGAGATTACTGCAATATTTAATTGAAATTTCACACGTATCTGCTACATTCTAATCTTATCTTATAAACAGTAATACTGGCTTCATTCCAATCTAAAATTTCCCACCGTGATATAAATAGTCTAACAACAATAAGGATCGAGTTCTAAATTGATTTATACTAGTACCGTACTGTAAAATTAAAAAATCTATAAAAATATCAATAGAAAGAATTTGTCATGGTGATTTCAGAAAGTATAAGAAATTAGAATTAATTTCTATAGCTTGAAATCTTACAGTTAATCGATAAATTTACGATGTTGATTTCATGAAATGTATGTAATTAATTGTGTGCATTTTATCAGGTTATAGATGCATATATGTAGATTCTGACAAACTAAAAACATTCATATTTGAAAACTTATGAGAAATTGAAACTTACCGACACACAATGCACGACTAGTCTCGTCACTGTTATCCCCACAATGATTGATTCCATCACACGACAGATCACTGGATATGCAATGATCATTGAGGCAGAAAAAACCTTTACACGCTACAGCTAAATACATAAAACAATCAGAAAATTCTTAAAATTATTTTCAAATAATTAATTTTTCAATTTTTAATAAATAGAGAATGACATAAATTTTATATTATATATACGTTACTGTGAAAAACCGAAATTAGAGAATGTCGACACATACAAAATACGTCGGTGAAAGACCGAATATTTGGTTATATTATTATACATTCGAACAATAGCCGGTGTATGTCGACAAGCACAGATAAACTTTGGTGGAGGACAAAACAACACCCGAGAAGCCGACGTCAACAGAGAGGCGACAGTCTGTCGCCAAATTCTTTGCCATTTCCTTCTGCTCAAATTGGTTATACTGTAAGAATACAAGTCCCTGATGTCAACCGTAGCCATACAGATGCCCGAAATGTGTTGGTGGTTGTTGTCGGAATAGAAGACTCCGACTTTTATAAATTAGCAAACAAAAATGATACCCTCAAGCAGCTTTATACCCATAATCAGTTCGTAATTTGTAAAGAAAAGTTACTTTCCATAGATGAGATTTCTTCTCAAGAAATATTGCTGAGAGAAGCAGCTTCAGCTAATTTGAAAAGTGGAGGGCAAGGCTATACATGCTGTCATTGCAAAAAGAAGTGTTCCATGAATAAATGCAGTTGTAAAAGCAAGGGACTCTTGTGCAATTCAAAGTGCCATAACAGTTTAAGTTGTTGCAATAAATAAAATTATATACTGTTAATCACATAATATATGTATATGTGTAATTTTGTATATTATTTTTCTTTTCTAATTAAGAATGTACTGTTCGTTTTAGGTTCAACAACTTATTTACAAGTGCTGTTACTTAAGTTTTCTCCTATTTTGACATTAAAAAGTTGCATTTTTGTCTTAACGTAATAAAAATATTTTTATTCAACATTCGCCATCAGTGCTTGCTGAATGTCGACATTTGCCAATGTAAGTGAGAAATAATGATATTTAGCAAATATTTCGTACATACACGAAATGATTGTGTGAATGCTGACATTCACCAGAGAATCTCAACATTTGGTCATTCACAGTAACATATATATGTTACAGTCAAAACCCGTTTTTAGTTAGAACTCGTTTTAACTAGTTGAAACTAGTTTATACTGAATGTCTTTGTTAAAACCCGTTTTGTCTAGTTAAAACTAGTTTATACTGAATGTCTTTGTTAAAACCCGTTTTGTCTAGTTAAAACTAGTTTATACTGAATGTCTTTGTTAAAACCCGTTTTGTCTAGTTAAAACTAGTTTATACTGAATGTCTTTGTTAAAACCCGTTTTGTCTAGTTAAAACTAGTTTATACTGAATGTCTTTGTTAAAACCCGTTTTGTCTAGTTAAAACTAGTTTATACTGAATGTCTTTGTTAAAACCCGTTTTGTCTAGTTAAAACTAGTTTTAACTCAAATTCATTTTTGACTAGCAGTAAATTCTAGTTTTAACTAGACAAAACGGGTTTTAACAAAGACATTCAGTATAAACTAGTTTCAACTAGTTAAAACGCGTTCTAACTAAAAACGGGTTTTGACTGTAACATATATATAAAACTTTAAATTGTTTTGTTTTAATGAATAATAATTATTCAGATACAAATATCTGAATTAAATCACTCACAAACACCTTCCGTACTTATTCCAGCAGGTACTGGTACATTTATTGGAAAAATAAATGTTATCAGTCACTTTGAAAAACCTGGTTATTATACATTTACATAATTCGAATGCGATTAATTGAAAAATTCTAAACAGAACCTTCTACGTGAAATGTGACAATATTCAAATTAAAGCATGTAAAAGTTATCAGTAATGACAAAATGTAACATAATAAAAATTATAACTGTGTACACAACTTTCAATAATACAACTGTAAATAGGCTATAAAAATTATATGTTGTATCATATACATTAATAACTAGCAATTGTGATGACAATATTTATGACATTATGCTAAAATTCGCATACAGTCAGAGCTAACATATTGCTTGGGATATGTAAATGTTTTCTTCATTATTAACACAACCTCCTTTGAGTACGGCTTTAAAATTTCAATGGCTTCTGTTAGTTTTTGTATATCAAAGATGAATGTGTAGAAGCTTAGCATCCTCCAAACACAGGGACATCCCAGGCTCATTTGCAAATTGGGTCATAGCAATGTTATAATTCTTTTTTGGGATGTTGTACATATTCTTCCTTAGTCTGGTTATTAATGACCTATAAACATCTATACTGAAACCCGATGCTTTGCAATGATACACCAACTGCCATAAATCATCATGCTATAATTTGGAAAAAATAATTATAAATTACAAATGAATTGACAGTAGAGAGACGGGTTAGGCAATGTCTCATATTAAAATTAATAATTATAATTTTTAATTAAATAATTTAGATTAAAACAGAAGAAAAGAATCGGCCCAAATCTGCAACGCCTGATTACCATGAAGTATTGCCAGTTATGTTACCCGGACCTCCGGTCCAATCTCCTCTTCCAGTATATTTAACCTTAAGCTATAATCATCGTCAGTTACTATGGTGCCATCAGTATAGATGTTTATATGTATATCTATGCCTTGCCGACCAAGTGCCTTATGTGGATGTTTACTGAACGACGGCACTGAATGCATCCCCAGTCAGCACCATAAGAACCGACAATAGTTACAGCTTAAAGTTAAATATACTGGAAGAAGAGATCAGACTGGAGGTCTGGGTAGTGTAACTGGCAATGTGTCCACAGAGTAAGCAGAAGTTGCAGGTTTGAGTCCTGCTTTGAGCCGATTCTTTTCTTTCAATTTAATCTAATTTACTTAATTAAAAATTATAACTATTAATGACCTATTAGTCAAGCTGAAATAGTCAAGGCATCGATCAAACCTGGTGGTATCTAGCAATGAAACTTTATATATAATAGCGGACAGTGTTGTCTATAGGATCTTTACCATTTGTTATTAATTGAAAGACTGTTGGGTTTTGTTTTATACACAACATCTTTGTTTACTTCCCTAGCTATTCTAGACTATACTTTGTGTAGCATGGGACTGTAATCCAGGGATAGGTATGTCCAGTCTTGGGTTATATGCTGCATGACTGTGCATGTATTCTTTATTATGTTATATTTGAATATTGAGAATGTTCCATTTAGAATTTTTCTATTAATCACATTTAAATTACATACATATTTAACAATCTGACGAAGGCGTCCAAAAGTGATCAAAAATGTTTATTTTTCCAATTAATTAACATATCTACTGGAATAATTTCAGAAACTGTTGTGAGTTATCATATTAAGTTTATTTTCCAGCTTTTAGTGGTGTTTTAATCTGAATTAAATATTTTTATTATTAAAACAGTCCTGCAATTACATAGTAGATTAACATTAAAAACTGAGTAAAAGTCCATCCAGCATTGCAATTTATAGACAATATCCACCAGTTGACATCAAATGACTGTGTCCATAGTATATGATTTTGGTGTTTGGGGAAAAATTTTACTCCAAAATTTAGCTGGTAGGACAAAATTTGGCACATCTGTCCCCTCAATTTGAATAATATAAGTTTTCTAACCAATTTTAGGCACAAAAAGAGATGAAAAATGTTCTTACAATTCTTCAGCAGTTGAGGTGTGGTGCTCATTTTCCCTTGATATAACATTACTTGTTAAACTCTTCTAACAATGAAACAGCAATCCCAGCTCAGAATTTAAAGAATTTTAATACTTAAAAGATCTACAAAGAGGTTCTCTGGCTGTTGTAAATCTTAGGAAAATGATTTTGTTTCGAGAAGATAAACGCTTTTGCTATGAAACCAGGATGGTGTTGCAAATCAATTGGATGTCTCAAAATGGAAGACGTCGCTACTGCAATAGCGGACCAAAGAATGGAAAATTCTCATGTCGGCAGTAGTGCACGTGCAGCATCATAGCAATTATACATATCAAACATGTCAATGTGGTAAGCTCTGCAAAAAAATCTTGCATTTCTATCTAAAGAAGAAAATTTTTAATTCCACATTCCACTTCTATAGTCGCATCTGTAATTGATATAAAATTTTTGCACTTTATTTCTTAACTCCTAAAATTCATTAGAAAGAAAACATGTAATATGCATATTAAGGGTATTAGCAGTGTCAAATTTTGCTCCGGCAGTGAAATTTTGAAGTAAATACTTTTCCCAAAAATCAGAACTGTATACTCAGAACAGTATGTATACAAAATTTGGTTGAGATTTGCTCAACAGTTCTTCCTACAGAATGAAAAACGCCGACTTTCCCCAAGGTAAAAGGCTCTATCAAATTACTAAGAATTAGAACATTTTCAAATATTTTTAGAATATGTCAATTGTTCTTTTTCTTGCATTCCATTTTGGAACATATTAATGCTGTAGTTGTTTGCTTTTAGTACATTTTTTCCTCTTTTGTATCGATATTTTATCTGTTAAGGTTTTTTTTTTTTTTTTGTTAATATGAAAGAGAAGATCTATTGTCTCGTTATATTTTGTATTGTAAAATATAATAAGTAAATAAATTATCCTTAAAATGCATTCTATCAAATATATTATGGATGGAAAATGAAAGGACCTTCTTAATTTCAAAATCACTATTTGAATAGCAGCAGTAATGATTTGATCAATGCTTATGCAATATAAAAATATATTCCAAAATTATTATTCATAATTTTCATTGGAGTACTGTAAAAAGGTACTGAAACAATTGGGATACTTTTATTCTTATAAGATCAGCCACAACCAGCAGTTGCATGGTGCTGACATGGAACCAACTTACCTTTGCATTGGCCTTTGTTGCAACTACAGTATTGAATGTGTCATGGATACGACATATTCAATACTGTAGTACAATTCTTGAAAAGTGACACATTTTTACCTCAGTAAAATAGTAAATACAGGTAAACCTCGACTTACGCCGTTTCAAGTTACACAGTTCCCGATTATACGTAGTTTGTCAAGAAAGTATATGGAAAAATAAAAATCAAGTTTAAGTCATTTTATTCGACTTTACGTCTGTCCGCCACAAATATTGAAGTCGTAATATCACTAGAAAAGCGTTTAAAGCACATAAAATCATATTAAAATATATACATTTACAAGTATGTACTGTATTTACAGTACATGCATTCGTAAATTTAGATTACTTTTTTCTGTACTATATTAAAAACTAAAATTTATTTGTTTGTAAGCTTAAAATAGATCCTTATTAACCATATATTATTAAAAATGCATTAATAAATAAAATACAGAACCGGGAATGGTAATTTATGGTTTAGCCTAGTGACAAGTAGATTCGGAGACAAGTAAATTCGACTTACGTCCCTTTCCTGGAACCAATTACCGACGTAAGGCAAGATATACCTGTAACTGTAATTATTACATTTGGGTCACAATGTTTTCCAGCAGATTTCACTACACTCACCTAATGTTACTATATTTGGCTGTGAGTCCGCCTACCAAATTTTTTTGGATTACAGAAACGTATTATATAGAAACACCTAATGTTAATTTGATATCACAGCAATCTTTATCCTTGAAATATTGTTTTTCAAAGTCTCAATTGACCTGTGACATACTCTCTGATGGTCCAGAGATACCAAAAGATTCTCAACACTTATCCCTAACTGCAATCTTATTCTCTGGATTTTAATCCATGTGAGTTTTGGTTTTGGGGAGACTTGAAATGTATGGTTTATTGAGGATATGTTGCAAATTTGGCAGCCTTGAAAGACAATCACACTGCACCTGAGAAGCTTCACAAAGAATCAATTACAGTCGGCTATTGAACACCGGCTACTGAACGACAACTCTTATTTCCATGGATTTATAGCCCGATTATTTAAGGCAATTGTTTGTTTATATATATAGCTTTGGGATGTTTGATATATTTACAGAAATATCTTCCGAAACATTCCGAAATGCCACAATACCATATTTGGTTGCATTTTAATTGCTAAACCTGTCTTTAGATAGAAGCACTTTAATTTTGATCAAACTGTACATTATTAAATCAAAACAATGATATACAAATAAACAAACAAGTAAATAAGTAATACAGAAGTATATATGAATAAATAAGAAGATATTCAAATTTAAGTTAAAGAACAATGCCTTTTATATTCTTTATATTATTTTATATGCTTATTATATTATATTATACACTTGTTTTGTATGAATTGTAAGACAAAGTTCTCTTGAATCGGGAGAAAAATGTTTCTCATTCAATTAAAAGTTTGGCTTCCTGAAATAAGCATTTCAGTATGAATAAATAAGTACAGAATTATATTACAAGCTTTCGGCAGAATTAATTATAATATGCACCATTCTAATTAGAAAAGAAGTTTCTCACAAATATATTGATTTAAAAGTAAAACTTTAAATTATTTTCTATTTTGTTGACTGTACATTCATACAATAAAGTTAAATGAAGCATTTTCAATTAATTATATTTTAAAATTGTGGCTCCCTGAACTAAGCAGTTCTCATTTTGTTTGTTTATGTATTGGCAGAGAATCAATTTTCATCACTTTCTACAATATACGTTAAAAAGATTATAAGAATAAAACTTACGAGGTTCTTTGTAGGCAGTGATTATCAATTTAAACCCATTGCCAGGATAGGTCCAATTGTCAGTCACATATCGTAATGTTACAAAATTACCATGTGTAAAGATGATTCCTACATCAGACCTTGTACTGCGACACGAAAGGTCAACCTGTAACAAATTACCTAGTTATAATTAAACTGCCATAAAGAATTTATATTAAACATTTTTAATATTTTCTTTATTTACCATTAAATTTTATTAACTTCAATTATAGAAACAACTATTAATAAATTAATTTCAATTATTGCATTTAATTTTGTTTAATGTCATTTTCATTTCAAATAAATTTGTTGTATAATAAATTTTTATAAAACTTGGATTGCTTAATTAAAGGAATGAAATATTACTGCTAATAACTTATTTAAAGATGTCTATAAGTAATAAAATTATTACTTTAGAGATTCTAATTATAGTTCTGTTCCTCCAAATATATGTAATAAATTCCTATAATTTATTTGTATATAGTTGTAAGGAACGTTAAAACAAACCTTTAAGGTTGTTTTAACATTGAATTTTTTTTCTTTTGTTTGTTTATATACACACCCTCATCCTTCTTCACTTACCACCCTATAGCAGTTATGGTATGTAATTGGCCACCATAACAATGGCAGCATGGGTGTGTGTTGAATCATGTATAAGAGGAAATTAAGAGAAGACAAAGAGAGAACACTATTGTTATTCATTGGTATGGACTGTTTCTGCATAGATATAGAACCTGAAGATTGAAAGATTATAGGATTACGTTCAATCATTGTTACTTAATCGACTAATCCCTTGGTTCTCTCATTTAAAAAATTTTTATTTGGGGAACTACAGGGTCAACAAAGATTTCATTGTAATTTTATCAGTCTGACTTTCAACATGTAATTCAACATAAATTAATTTGAAATTTTGAAAAGAGCAGATTCCATATTATCAAGCAAAACCTTAATCTTTGATCTTACAAAAGAAAAAACACTGGCTAACAACTTGTAGCAGCTTTACAAGAACTAAGGAGGACAAAAGCAAAATGATTATTAGAGCAAGCTTCCATGTAGACACAAACTGTTATAGACCCAGTAACAATAATACAAATACCCACCAGATAGTCTAGAAAACAACACACAAAATATACTGACTGACCTTAACCCACAATTACATGCAGTTTTTCTCACATGATCACCTGTTTAAGTAGGTGATTTTCAACTGACTTTTCAGTGTAAGTATGCTGCACTTAATTACAGTCTGTCGAATTGGACAGTTCTGAAATATTCTTCAATGTCTCTTCTCTGTACATGCCAAATTTCAATGTCATATAGTGCTTAGTTTATGAAGTATTGTTTGTTTACAGAGCATGCCCTTGACCAGGCCCTCAAAGGGATCCCTTCAAACTTTGCAACAGCCTAGACTAATGTGCAATGAGTTCAGCTGAAAATAAATGACGGGAGGGCTGAGATGTTTCTCAGAAAGACCAAAAAATGATTTTATTGTATCTTTGGGCATGAATAAAGCCCCAAGAACATTTAAATTCTTAAAGGTTATAGTGTCCCAGAGTATCTTAAGGAGACAAGAATTCAAGACTGTACCAACTTGCAGATCACATGCATCATTATGTCATGCATAGCTGAAAAATATCTATGATATCATGCCTACCTTTTGTAGCAATCATGAGATACCTCCATAAAATCAGATTAACAAAAATGACATTAAAGTGGAAAAGCATTATCTTGTACATACTGGTAAGATCATGTACCAATAAAGATTGTATGCAACTACACACATAAGGTGGTGATTTTCCACAGTAGTTTTTGAAGGCATGTGATGATAATTTTTACAAAATTTTTACATGGATAGCATGAAGCATGAGTTAAGTCAATTTGTGCCTTGTGTGGGAGTTTACAGGACAAAGGCACTTGATGCAACAGCCTAAAGTAACTGACAATGGTTATATTGTAGTTAAATACACTTGGAAGAGGACATCAGACCAGAGAACCAGGTAGTGTTATTGGCAATGCATCCGCACGGCAAGCGGAAATTGCGGGTTCAAGTCCCAATCCGGGCCAATTCTTTTCTTCCAGAATATTTTTAAATTATTTAATTAAATTATAATTATTAAGTTTAATATGATATGGCACCTAAGACCTTCCTCTAGGACAAATTAATTAGCAATTAAAATTATAATTGCCAAAAAATATCCCAATCTTATATAACAGTTGGTGTGACTTTATCTATGGTACTGGCCTTGTTTGAACAAATTCATAATTAAATGCCAACTTTGATTTGTGAAGTTGCAATCATGTTGCAGAAAAATCTAGTCTATCATATTTTTTGCTTATCATCACACTCAATCAATAATGAGAGTGAAATCACATGTTAGATCATGTTATTACCACTCGAGAGAAACTATGTAAGTTTACATAGAATATATCCACGAACCAAAGAATTCAACTGTCATGAATCTTCCTCTATCCTCCTCAATTGGTTTCTTTTTCATATCCGGGTAGAATTAGACCCGAATGAAGGACGAGAAAGATCGAGCCTCAATGTTAACCCAACACTGCATCTCAGTCTCTGACCACATGATGTTTAAATGAACCTTGGAACTTTTGCTTGTATTTTGATGAGTCTTGTTTTCTTTCTTGTCTGTTAAGAATTTCTATTAGGTAGTTCACAGTATTTTTATTAAATGAAATATTTTATGGCATTTCGAGCTTGCCATTATTTTGTCATATTTATGAACACTGAAGCCAATGTTCGTCCTTCCAGTCCAACAAGTAAACTCAGGTCCTCTGAGTCTTACATCTATTATTTTTTTATCTTCGCATTGTGTTTACTTTACAAAATTTCTTTCCTGATTGGAAAGCTTTTAAACATAATTTAGTGAGGATTTGAACCTCATATGGAACCTCACATAAATCTCAGGAGTACATTTCCAATCTAGATCAACAATGTAACGTAATCAAAAAGTAGGAAGAAGAATAGCGTTAGGACTATCGAAAACCCTAAACTCAAGTTGTTGCATGATCACTTCAGCTAAAAAGCTGAAAGAGCGGCAATATCTATATTAAAGAAGATCTATATTATGACCTCGGGTGAGGCCATAAACACTTGTTCCCAAATTGAAACGTTACCGGAAATAAAGATTTGTCAAGTGTATTTATTACAGAAGAATGTAGCTACTTGTCGAGAGGATTGACAACTTTTTTATATCTTACATTTTGGACCACAAGGATGCAATATGTTATGATGTAAAGGCGCTTTGCCCAATAAGATTGTGCTATGTAAAAGATAATTAATTTGAACGTCTTATAAACCTTTCCGTTTTGTCAGATTTTGCTATCGGTAAGATGTATTGAGTTTATGCTGTCAGCAAAACTTATGTTTTTTTCTTTATTAATTTTGTATGTCTGTCCTATCAGCCTGCTTGAAAACACTTTCAAGAAAAATACTAACTTAACACTATGAAACTTCGAACAATTGTTGAAATTAAATGGAAGGTGCCTACTATTCCTAAAATAAAATAAAAGAGAAAGTTTGCATTTAACATACAGTAAGTTGCTTGGTGTAAATCTTCTTAAAAGATAAAATGGTTTTAAAAAATAACAACTTATTGTTTTAAAATTATTACATTATTTCACAATGAACAAGTTATTCATTACATACTTATAATTAAATTAACTATGTCATAGAAATTTATTTTTACAGTACATACCTTCTCTTAAGAAATTATCATAATTTTTGTCTCCGTTTTGTTTTGTGCTATTATCATTCAGTAAAGAATAAAACCTTTGACATATTCCAAAGTCCTCATCTTAAAGAAAAAGCCGATGGAAGAGGGGCGTACGCCCTAAATGCGTATCGGTTTGTAAGATATTCCCGAATAAAGAGTGATGTTAAAGACGCCCAGTGTCTACCTACGCACTCAGTTGTGAAGTAAAGAAGAATAAAATTTTTATTTCTGACCTTTCATTTCAAATTCTAGTTGATTCAAAGTCTTAAAAAATTAAATAAAAATGAACAAAAACTAATTAATAGTAATAGAAAAATTAAAAATAATTAATAAAAAAAATAAATTAAATGAAGGTTTTATATTTAATATAAATATAAAATTAAAATAAAAGATTTTATCAATAATTAAAAATATTTTTGAATAATGTACTAATCTTATTAAACTCAAGTATTAACTTAAAGAAACAAAAACTAAAAAAATCATAATATTCACATAACTTAAATAGAAAATACATTTATCTATTAACTCTTTTCCATTCTGTGGTCACTATGAAAGCCTTTTCTCATGCCCAATGTGGGTTCAGCCAAATACACATTGCAGCAACTAAATAGTGAGGTTGAGGTCGAAGTTTTAAATGCAAAAATGTGTATGTCGGACGTTCAGCGCCGCTTTCCTCTAAGCCAAGAAGTTTGACAATGGTGTTTGGATAGTCAGTGGAATCATGCTCTACATTCCAGACACCATTCTCAAACTTCCAGGCTTACAGGAAAGCAGAGCTGAACGTCCGACATACACATTTTTGCGTTTAAAACTTCGGCCTCAACCTCGCTAACAAAGAGCAGGATATAGCTTAGCTGAATACATCATCGTCAAAAAAAAAAAAAAAAAATCAAGCACAACTCAAATCTAGATTCTTTGAACTGGTAGACCTTTATTACTTTGTCGTTTGGTTAGAAATTTCGTCATTTATAAGAAACTTTTCAGTACTTGTATACAATAATTTATGAACTCTCTACATATAAATACAATTTCTGTACATATATTTTTGGTTTATAATTATTATTGATAATATTTGCTAATTCATATTTACAAATACAGTGGGTGATCGGTTAACGAACAGATCGGACAACGAACAAATCGGATAACAAACACTTTTGCGAAAGATTTTTATGTTCGGACAACGAACACATGATCAGATAACGAACATCCCACATAACAAACACAAGAAGAAGCGACGTAAAATAACGAATACCAATTGGACTTTCCTTGTCTTCGAGCAATAATTCGAAACTTTTCGGAGTGTGGGAGACGTCGACATCGACGCTCAAGCCGGTATATACCGATCGGATAGTATTCCTCCGAACTTTGAAACTCTCCCTTATAATTCCAGCCTTTTATTTTTCTGACAAAATAATTCTTTTATATATTCTCGAGACTGTCAGGTAGGCACTCGTTAAGTTTTGCGTCTTTTTTTTTTTTTTTGTAAGGGTGAGAGTGTAATAGCAAAGGTAGAGAGTGGGCAGAAGATGTCTAATGTTGCTGCGCAGAATGGCGTGAACAGGTCTACAGTAGGCCACAGTTCATTTTTTTTAAGAAAAATACTGTATAATCAAGAAGACTGAAGCAGGAGTAACAAAAATCACATCTGAGAAATATAGAACATGGAAGAGTTCATAATGGAACCTGAAACGGATCTGACGATAGAAGAACACCATGAACTCTTGAACACTAAGAAACTCTGCGAGATATGTTTTCTTCTGAAAAAGAGGATTAATGCCAATATCTGTTATTAAAGATCCTTTGAAGAAGTGTGAGGATGTCAGAACAACGGTCTTAGAATGGCATCCAAACCAGGTTGAGGCTTGGGGATTTCTACAATTGCAATGCTATTAATTACTTAGGAAAAATCGTGAAGATGAGAGAAAAGCAATTGACATTAGACAGATTCTTTAACCCTTTCAAACAGAAAAAACATGACTAATAAAAATGCAAGATTGTGTATACATGTATTTTTATTATTACATATAAATAAACATAGAAAGAAAGTATATATGTTTTATTTTGGGGTCTCCAGAACAAATTAATTAAATTCCCATTAAAACCTATGGTAAATCGATAATCGGTTAACGAACAATTTGGATAGCGAACAAAGTCTTGGAACGGATTATGTTCGTTAACCGATCACCCATTGTATCAATGCCTAAAACTTGATAGTTACATATTAAAGCCAGATTATATCAGGCTATATTACCACTATTATTAATAATAAAAAATGCTAAGTAATTTGCCACTAGAGGTATGCATTAGGTGCTATCTCTTGAAAAATTTAATAATTACAATTAAATTAATATTTTAATAATTAATTTAAAAGGTTCTGGAAGAAAAATATCAGCCCAAAGCAGGACTCGAACTTACAATGACTGCTTATCGTGCAGCTGCATTACCAGTTACTCTACCCAGACGTGTCTGATCTTTGCTTCCGAACTATTAATTTAGATATAACCATATCCGATTACTTATAATGTCATCTGGAGAAGACTCAGTATTCATGGTCTGTAACTCCCACTATGGCAAGAGATGATGTATAATGCCTTACTTCTAGTGCCAAATTACTTAACATTTAATAATAGTAGTAATATAGCTTGACAATACAATTTCTTATAAAATATAAGTCAATTTATAGTCCAACAGTAGTAGTAATGGTGACTTCAACAGTCACTAGCCATCATTGGGATTGAGAGGTCTAAACAACATAATTTATAGATAAAAATCTAGTTAGCATCTAATCTGATTCAGTACAGTGTCGGCATTAAACTTTAAAGCTACATCATTAGAGCCAAATTTATATTACTAACTGAATGTGATGAAAAGTACAATTAAATGAAACTTTATAGCCAAACCAAACAAACTGCCATACTATCCTGCAATAAGGTTAACTTTAAGAATTATATATGAGGTAATTTGACAAGAGGTAGATGGTTAGTCCCAGTTGGCAAAGTAAGAGATAAAGTTATATCTAAATTAATAGTTCTGGAAGTGAAGATCCAGTTTGTGTAATTGGCAATGCAGCTGTACGGTTTGTAGGAATTGCTGGTTCGAGTCCTGCTCTGGGCTGATTATTTTCCACCAGAAATTCTAATTTTAATTTAATTTAATTAAAGTTATCATAAGATGACAGCCTAACCACTTACCTTCGCCGAATTACTTCATATCTAATTCATAAAATTAGCCTTATTGTAGCCTGATAATACAGTGGTTTGTATGGTTTGGCTTTAATTATTAACTGAGTTTGTGAATTTTTTTATACATTATAAAGTTTCATATATAATATGAAACTTTATAATGTATTAGATGCAAAAACTCATCAACAACTGCCGTAAATCATTGGGCTATAATTTGGAACAAATAGTTCTAAATTACAAATGAATTTGGTACTAGAGGGAAGCGTTAAGCACCATCTCGTATAAAAATTAATAAATAAATGTTTACATGTATTAGATGCACGATATATTTGTAATATCTAAATATTTATAAATAGAGAGGTTGCGGCCGACGTTTTCATCGCGAAAACGTGAACGTCGGACGTTCAGCGCCTCCTTCCTGTAAGCCTAAAAGTTTGACAATGGCGTTTGGAATGTCAGTGGAATTGTGCTTGACGTTCCAAACGCCATTGTCAAACTTCTAGGCTTACAGGAAGATGACGCTGAACGTCCGACGTACACGTTTACGCGATGAAAACGTTGGCCGCAACCTCTCTAATATACAATATAATCAAAAATCAAATTCTATAGAATGAGAAACTGAACTAACTGCATATCTTTAGAACAAACTATATTGTTCAATTGGCTTAAAATAGAATCTAAAAATAATCTTGCAATTTATACTACTGTGATCAACTATCAGGAATGGTTCATTTAAACTGAACATGTGCAAAAGGGCCCTGTCATTTTTTTTTTAATCATTTTGTACAACTTTTATTAACATTGTAATTTCATTTGTGTAAGAACAAATAGACAAGAATTATATATAAATTGCTACAAACTTATCCCACTCAGTAAAGGGGATATAAACTTGACAATAACACACTCAAGATTCACTATCCCTCCCTCGCGGGTTATCAGTTAGATATCGAGTTCTCACTCCCAAACATTTCAGTCCGTACAATATTTAATGCAAGAAAAGCTCCCAAATGCACCTAGATTTCAGCCACTTTTTTCTTCTCCCCTTTTCCACTGTTAGGGAGCCATCTTTGATATATATATATATATATATATATCTTGTAGGGGAGAAAACCTCTCCTTGATCACTAGTTCTCCTTGAATGTTTGCCAAAGTCCTCTCGATGGTTAGGTTCAAAGAGAAGTAAAACAAAAACAAAAAGATAGCTGCCACACCAATTTTCTCATTTATACATCATTGCAATCATCTTTTCTTTTCTACCAATCAAGGCATATCTCGAACAATGGCATAGTTGGACTTACTCAGATGCTCACCTGACAGGACAAGACCATTATTGCCTGTAGTGATAAATACGCAAGGGATGTTATAAAACCACAGGGTGAGAATAACACAATAAATGACACAAATATGGAACATGGAACAGAAGTATCACAATGCCATATGGATTACTGCTAGATGTTGTCTGTTTATGCTTGCAAACATGTTTCATGTTTGCAAGCATAAACAATGTTTCATGTGTAAAGAATTTTTAGGTTGGTGATTTTTCAAAATGTTGAGCGTAATTGAGCAAAGAATATGCATTAACTTTTGTTTTTGCAATGGAATTACTGCTACAGAAATGTCGAAAATGCTGCAGAAAGCCTTTGGTGGCAATAATCTATTAAAAACAAGAATGTTTGAGTGGTTAATCTATCAAAAACAAGATGCTCAAGAAGGTGAAAAATGCATTGAAGTTGAACCACATTCTGGTAGACTATCCACTTCAACTAATGAACAACACCTTGCTCAATGATCATCATATAACAATTAGGGGCATTACTGAACATGTTCTGCTATCATTTTTGGATCTTGTCAAGCAATTTTAAAAGATCATGTGGACTTGCAGTGTGTTGCTTCTTGAGTTGTCTTGAAAACATTGAATTTTTTTCCAAAACAACACATTCAAGTGGCAGAGGAAATGCTTTCTTGAGGCAAATCATTCTTAAAATACATCATTACAGGTGATGAAACATGGATTTATGCTTTTGACACTGAAACAGCTCAACAACTAAATGAATGGCATTAAAAATAAATAAATAAATAAATAAAGCAAGATCAAAAAGACCACGTCAAAGTCAGTCAAAAATCAAGGACGTGCTGACTGTTTTCTTCAATTGTCATGGTGTTGTACATCACAAATTCTTCCGACTGGCCAAATTGTCAACAAAGATTATTATTTGAGCATTTTGTGTCATTTGCTTGAAGCAATTCTTAGAAAATCATCAGATTTGAGACAAGAAACTCGTGGATTTTGCACCACAATAATGTACAGTAGCTGCTCATAATTCTCTTATTGTTCCTGAATTTTTGATAAAAAATTCCCCAAATACAGTTTTGCAAGCTCAGTATTCACATATGGCACCTTGCAATTTTTTTCCTTGACTAAAATTTCTGCTTCATGGTCATTGTTTTGAGTTCATTGATGCCATAAAACAAAATTCACTGAGAATTCAGAAGGGGTTTCATGAAATAAACTATAAAGCATGTTTTAAGGACTGGACAAAATGTCGGCATAAATGCATTGCCGTGGGAGGTGTTTACTTTGAAGGAACAAAATAAGTTTTGATAAATAAATTAAAATCTTGCATTTTATTGAACCATTCCCAAGACTTCTTAATTATGGGTATATTTTTTTGGAGGTGTTCTACTTGTGTATGTTTTTAATGTATAAGTAAGTCTATTGGGAGTAATGGAATACAGTCAAGCTAGGACTATCATTTTAATTGTATGTATTTTATCCGTCAAAATTCACTTTACAGTAATGACAAAAGCAGTAAGTTTAGAGCCTATTAGAATGACAATTATAAATTAAACATACACAAAATAAATAGTAGAAACTAAAAACAAGGTATGATATAAGTCTATGGTCTTTTTCACATGTTTTCTGAAGATGTTCTTAGTGACTTTAGACAAAGGAAAAAGCTGTTTGATACTTGCAATTTATAATCAGCATATAACTGGCTCCATCACATAACTTGCACATGCTTTCAAATTGCCTTTTAAACACAGATAATCTGAAAACTACACAAAATTACAGTAAATTTAGTTGGTTTGTATCAAAGCAATTGCATGTTGATGTCAAAAGAAGTACTGTTGTTCTCTTTTTATCATGTTAAAGAACATATGACAAATATATTGTAATGAGCATGTAGTTTATCATTGTGAACACAACTTTTTAAGACCTTACAATTAGTATACAGAATTATTGAAAGAATCTTGAAATGCAATCTTGATGTAAATGAAGATAGTTGTTCTTGAGAAAGTCATTTTTATTCAGGTTGGTAATTTCATTCATGTTTCCTTAGTTTCTCACTCAAACACCAGTTTCTCCTCCACTAAACTAATGCATCCACTAGCCATAAACCTTTAAAATACCTGAAGTATACCAGGTATTGAGCTACAGTATAAAAGCTATTATTTTCCTCTAAAGGCTCCAGAAGGAAATGCACTAATCCATATACGTATTCAGTGAGATGGCACCCACGTAGTCCCAGTACATATATTATTTCATAAATAATTGCATAATAAAATAAGCCTTTTGCCTATATATAAAAACTTATTACTCATATCAACCCTTTTGAACCTTGAACTTTTTAATTATATAGAATATACATATATACACAGAAATTTATACAATATATGTGTTTTATTATAACAAAATTGAATTTAATGCGATGTAGAATATTACAATATATAATATCATGAATGAAATATGTAATAAAATATATCGTTGCCATTAAACACATCATCATCTTATGACAATCATTTTAATACTAAAATACTCTGCCTAAAATTTAGTTTAACTACAACTGAAAATAATGTAAATATGTTCTTAAATATCAAGGTACTTTATAAAATAATAATAATAATTTCAATAAGTAATATCTTAAAATTAGTATTTATAATGAGAAAAACCAGTTAAAAATACAAAAACTTATTGGTACAAAATTAAAAACACAAAATTTAAATTCAAAATGAATACCTTGTAATTAGCTAAAGCGTGCGAGCCCTCAAATATATATAAGTGATCCTGACAATCCAACGCAAGATGATCGAATCTTAACATAAATCTCTGAGACACCGAATCCGTTCGAAAGGTGACTGTGCATTCGAAATTTCCTTCCCCCTCCGACGTAACCACAGCGCCATCGATTTTCTTATGAAGTGGCATAGGTCTATCTCTGGCACATAATGTAGACATGTGATCTGAAAATTCAGAAAAATCTCAGCATGTATTTTAAAATGATAAAATATTTTTCATTATTAAAGAAGAGATCGTCGTCAAATAAAATAAGAACAAAACCCAATAAAATTTTCTTAGAGTAATTCTTTACGCATTCAAGGAATTTATTTGCTTCTATTTTGTTACTAAAAAAAAGTTGCGATTATATTTTAAATGTTACATTACACTAAACTTTAAAATTAAATAGTTCTTTATAATTACAATTCTTTAAAAACTATTTTAACGGAAAAAGAAAAAACAGTTCTAAGTATTTCTCAGCTTCCTTGATCATCAGAGGAAGATCAATCTTGAAGTCTGTGTGGACATTTTGAGTTTGAGAGAGAGTTTAAAAAATATTTAATTAGTGTAATTCTAAAAAATATGAATTTTCCAAATAAATAATTTCTTAGCTTGCCCCTGATGACAAACTGGAAGGCTTCAACGTGCTAAAAACTCAATGTGAGACATCCACTTGATTGGAAATACCATTTTTCCATTTGGTGTTAAAGCAACCATTTCTCCTAATTTGATCAAATTCTTTGATAGCTAAACAGATTTGCTCTTTGCCTTCGACTTCATCCTGAAGAAAGTGGAACAGACAGTCAATTTCACTTTTATTGAGTGTTCCAACATTTGTTGTTTGGCCAATTGGATGTTCCTCCTCAGGTAGTTTTTCGGATTAGCAGTAAACTGCTCTAAATCATTCCCAAGCTCTGTCATCTGGCAGAAACAATTCAACTAAGAGAGAGAGCATTGCTTATTTATCTTTTGTAATACCTAAAGTATCTAAGTCCTAGAGCTATCTCTCTAATTGTAGAAAATCCTCAGAGACACTACCTTGCTTAAATTTTTTCTTCACAGAATCAACATTAATAAATCAAAAACGAACCTCCAATTAGTTTTTTTTCCTACTAAAATAAGCTCTTATACTGCTTTATTACGACTATTATCATCTAGAGTAAAACTTCTTATTAACTCTTTCATTGAGGTCTACTCCTGTATTGTTTGAGACAAGTAAAATTCTGACACAGATGCCAGTTGTTTTGAACTCTCTTATTGTGAAGTAATATGGTATCTCTAGTAGAAAACACTCTAGTCATTGTTCAGATAAAAAAAAAAAAATTTTATTAACACTAGCACCAATATACTTTGCTACTCACACAATCCACATTTACTATAAACTCAGAACAAAAGAAAAACACCAGCAAAAAATTTATATGTAAAAGAAACAAACAAGTGTTCACAACTGTCCTTCTAACACCATAGGAACAACAATATTACAGGGGTGGAGTCAATGTTTATGTTGACTCTTTTCTGCCTCAATATGCAATTGTCAAAAAAATATCATCTGGTGGTGGTAATTTGTTGTTAAATTGTAATACCAAGGTTCCTATGGGAAGCCCTATCTGACGAGATCTATGTGAACTAGTATTAAGACAGCTTGAATATGAACAATAGCATATAGGCTTTTGACAATCAATGGCACTGTATTTACACTATGTGGACGAGATCCTAATCATCTGGATAAAGATGCCCAATGCAGACTATTTTTTTAAGCATAGTAAACAACCTATATGGATTGACATTACAGCTAGAACAAAACAGTGGTTATGAGACACACTTTCTAGATATAAAAATTAAACTGCAAGGAGACTATATAAAAACATCAGCATATTATAAGCCAGAACATTGACCACTCCACCATACAAACAATATCTTGCAATTTATTTAAAGCCACAGCATTTAGAGCTCTAATTAGAAAAGCATTTATGCATAGCACAGTATCTAAGACACTTATAAAGAGCTAGAAAACATTAAAGTAATAACAAAAAGTCATGGATCCCCTAATAGATTAATCAATTGCCTAATCATTACATATAACTGTGAGGGACCGGACCTGATGAATTTTAATAGAAATTCATTTTTCGTCTTTCAAAAAAAATTGTTTTCCATTTTATTACCGGAGAATGATTACATCTCTCTCTCCGAAGTCATTTCCTTTCCCAGTTAACTCATCGAATGTGTCACTGGGAACTAATAACAAAAATTCCCAATTGGTGAAAAAAAGATAACGTGATTTGGAGGTATAAAAAAGAGTAACTCAGGAACAAGGATAGTCCGAGAGTTTGCCAATTGCCCTCCTTGAGAAAGGATATTCGAGTGTGCTTCCCAATCGCCAATCTGCTGCTGTCATTCCCCCAACTGTCGCTCTTTTTTTTTTTTTGACAATTGAGGTTCTCCCTCCAGGAACCCTTTGGATTTCTCCATATAGAAGCTTGAACTTTTCCACCAGGGTACACCCAATCTATGACCATCTGACGAAGTTCAAGAATCGACGAAACAAGGTATTTATCGCTGCGCGAAAAATAAATGTAAACTCTCTCTCTTGGTCAGGAATCCATTAACCTCAGATGATGCTATATAGCTAAGATGTATATAAACAAACGGGTATTTTTCATTCTAATTAAGTATTAGTGTGCACTTCTTCCGATCTGCCGTCTCTCAATCCTCCTCTATCTCGAATCAGATTGTCCGCACACGTGACCGCTTGTGCAAATTCTGAATTTGCGACCATTAAGGTTTCTCTGTCAGTCCTAGAAGACATAGTGGTGTCAGTCCTGATAAGGCACTAAAGAGGTGCCGACCCTCTGGTCACATAACAATAGTAACCATAAAGTACAAAGAAATAAAAAAATACTTCAAATATTACCATATCCTACAACCTTAAATTTAATAACATTTACAGAGAAATAGCAAGGAAAAGGAAGGCTAGATTACATTATACGAGAAATCTGACAACATACCAACTAATATACAATGAAAAAGATGAAAGATATGACTAAAGTCTTTTAGGATTTTAATTGGTGTTTGTGAGTGTTGTTTTTACTTTTAACCAGTTAGAGTGGTGTCGGATGTTCTAAATAAACAAGATATCTTTAATAGACACCAGATCCCATATATGAAATGAATATATTGGGCAACATACCCTGCTCCCTCTTGATAAGGTTGCATGAGCACACAATAGATAAAAAAATAAACAGTGGCACTGAACATGTATGCAACAGACCCAGGAATACAAGTACTATTTGGAGAAGCCTCCTTAATCTACTTGGTGGAAACAGAAATCATTTAAGTCCCCTCAAACAACTAGAAAGATATTTATTTTTCAGAAAAAAAAAGAAAGATTGCATTAATTTTAAAGACTGGAATGTCATTTTTACAACCTGGAAAGTACAGTTAAGAAGTTTAATCAATTTGGTTTAAGTTGCTCTTTTGGTTTCTGTTTGTTCTTTGTTGGTTTTTGTTTTGTTTTATAAATTCATTTTACTTGTCATTACTATATTTGTATTGTTAAATATTTGAAAAAAAATCAAGGCTATTACCAAGGTGACATCTCCCAAACATAAAATTCAATGTTATTCCTTTGCTAAGAACTCTGAGGTTCACAAACTACGACAAAAATTCTAAGAATTGAAAATTAACATTAAAAAAACAATGTATTTTTTAGAAATTTATTCTACGTGTAAGCACCGAGGATGACTTTGGAAACGTTAAAAACATTTTAAAGTTAGAATGAATTAGCTGAAGCTAAAAGATTACTATTATATATTTTTACTCTGCTCTTTCAGCTTGGTGATATATCACAAATCAATAAAGAACAGATGATTAGTTTTCGTCAGCTTTAAAAGTTTAACGATAAATTTTTAGATTCTAAAAAGATAAAAATAATCGGTTTAAATAAATAAAACAATTATATTTTGATGCTACTTGTCAAATATAATATAATAAGTACAATAATTGTCAAAATATTTAAAAGTCAAGTGCAATCATCAAGAGTGTTATCAATGTATCTGTAGTAAAATGCAGCATAATATACATGCCACAATGGTATTGTATACACGAAGTGTCTAAATAACTTGCACTTAACAATGCGAGATGCTACTTATAAAACGAATAATTGTAAATTTTGAACATAAACGAATTTATTTTTGATACGAAAACAAATTTAATTAACACGTCAGCTACATTTGTTTTGACTTGAAAAAAAAAATTATTATTAGTTTATGATTGATTTGCAATATAAAGGAATATAAGGTAATATCTGGTATATTTCAACTTATATAAATGAGAATTACAATCTCTCTTTAAATTGAAGAAGCCTAATTATTCTAATGTCGAAATTTAAAGGTCTAACTTCATCTTTAGACATAAGATGTAAACATTTCATTAGAATCGTTAAAGGAATAAGAATATTTTCCACAATTCTTTACGAAGTAAATTGTTCGAAACATTATTTCTCACATTATTACTACAGTAACAATTATTTTGTTGTAACTAGATAGTATCTATAATATACAAACTTATTCTGCATTTAAGAGGTATATAGTAACAACACTAATTGGACATTAAAGTGAAATTATGTAAAATCAAATCATTAATAAATACTATTGTAAATATCATAAATCTGTTACATAAAGATTTACAATGTTCGTATAATTAGTGTTCCATAACTATAAGAATTATATATATTATATTGCAATGTTATTCTTGAAACTAGATAAACAAGGCAGTAAACATAAAATCAAATACAGTAGGATGGTCGACAATAGCCATATAGTCTTGAAATTATACAGAATTTAAGCATTACTCAAACTGTTGTCATGGTTACTATGTTTGTGTACAAACATATGATATAATACACAAATGGAAATTAATACATATATAAATCTGAATACAATCAGAACATTGTAATAACTCTAAATTTTAAACCTTAAAGAGTTATACTAATAAAAGAAAAAGAATTATATAATTTCTACAGGAAACTTGTTATGAAAATTTTTAAGATTCATTTGGTTCATGCAATAAACCATTAAGCTTTCAATCAAGCTATAATTGAGTAAAATTGTTTTTCTTAATTTTTGATGATATAACAACAATCATTCTGTCTTTTGATCAATATTTCATTTTCAATTCTTTTTACCAATGAACTTTATTAAAAATAAATACCAAAGCAACCTACTGATAAATCTTTAAATGCTTAAAAGAACACCAAATACGAATATGAGCTGGCAAAAGAAAAAAATCAATCAAAGTTCAAACATATCATTAAAAATATTCTAACTTATTATTTAAACGCGACTGATAATACATCAATAAACAGATTATAAAGTATTGTTTGTCTGTATATAAAAAAAATATACTTGCATAAACTCAAATAAACAATAAACTCTTGTAAATTAAAACTTGCATTATTTGAATTTCCACTTAATTTGAACTAGATGCTAGTCTCCGTCCGATTCCTATTTAAATCAATGTAAAATTTCCTCGGTAATTAGAACTCAGTTGTGCTGCTTCCTATTTATTTAAATCAAGATCACGTATCAGTAGATTATCAACATCTTTGCATTTTTGAAATTTAAAGTCAATTTTAAAAATTAATTAACTATAATTAAAAACATTTCAAATCAAGCTGACACTGCTTGCTTTTCTTGTGGGTAATACAAAGCCTTAGACTTGGAAACTAAAGTGGCCATTATCAAGAAGGTTGAGTCTGGTGGAATAAAATCCAAGATCTCTGATGAGTATGCTGCTTACAAAGTGTTACTGTGTTGTCGAAATCATTTTTTGTCTCCTTTTAATTCAAACTGTTTAAGGCTGTCCCTCTGAGTTTGAATTAATAAGAGCTTTGGTATAATAATTAAAATGTTATCACCATTTCTATGATCTGGTAACTTGAAATGATTCTCATTTCTGGTTACCAAAAAATCACTGTTAAAAGTGCCATTGTAAAGTGGGCCATCGTACAGAGTGGACATGAAATACTGAACCATTTGTATTTAGGTTTGTGTCCATATTATGGCAGACAAGTTTACAAACTTCAGTCATTTTAAAACAGAAACATGGAAATTTCTTGTTTTACTAGAGGACATTTTCAATGTGACCACCATTTTCTCACATCAGCTCTTCTTAATTGTATTGCACAGTTACATAACAGGCTCTGAGTTCCATTGGTATGCAAGAATTCTGACACAATAATTTTTTTTAAGAACTACCAAAGGAAATGATCATGAGAATTGGCTGGGCTGTGACGTGAGCAGACTAATAATGCTAAAGAAATCACTGGGACAACACTTGTTCATCAAAGATTTCATGCAGGAAATTGAAGGTTATATTAGCCATATGTGTCTGGGTTCCAACTTGCATGAACCATGCAAAATGGAGCCATATACAGTAGATCCCCCTATAACACGGATTCATGTAACACAGTAAAAAATTGCAATCATGTTCGTATAACACAGTAAAATGTCATCGTCGACTCATGTCGCGACAGGATTGGTCGAATCTACGCCAATAGCGGACATTGCACAAACCGTTGAGTTTAAATGAGCAGTGGACCTATTAAAAACCATTTATTATTTAACAGCCATAAAAATTATATTTATATTAATGATGTCAAAGTTCAGCAAAGTTTTTGCAGAAAAATAACTTATCGGGAAACACACGCCCACTGTTCAATGAGCTGCTCCACAACGAAAACAAGCTTAAGCAATAGTGTATTCAAATGGTTTGCACTCGGTAAGTAATCCTGTGATTTTTTGTTTATAGCATAGTTTATATGAATTATTCCCAAAAAATTATACGTGATTTGGAAATGTTGAGTCAAATTAGTCTAGAACCGATTAATTTTATGGAAAAACCTTTCAAACAGCCATAGCCGCTAAACTGTACACGTGCTGGGCTCATGTATTTAAGTGACTCGTACAACACGAAATTCATATAACATGGAACATATCTACCATGTTATAGGGGGGGTCTACTGTACATTTGCATTTTACTCAAGTCCAGTTGCATACAGTATCAGAAGGAACTGGTTTTGAAACATAGACAAGTACAATTACTATTGACCATTTTGTCAAAGAAGAAAAGTTCAATTATTCCATGACTTAACAGGATAATCCAAACATTCACTTCTTCCTTGAAATTGCCTTTTTCATACAAGCTGTTTGGGTGTTTTGCAGTCCAAAAACTGACATTCTGCTTATTGACTGCACCATTCAGACAGAAGTAAGCCTCATCTGAGAACCACGTGTTGTGCCATATTCCTTTTATTTACATGGCCCAAGTTGCAAATTTAAGTAGTTCTGCCTTATCATATTGGGCTAGAAGATGGAAACAAATGAAGACTGAATGTACATACAGGCCTGAACTTATTTAATTTTATCTGCAAACATATTTTGCAGATCGGTTTGTTAGATGTTCCTTATGTATGAAGTTATTGCAGTTTTTAATTCATAAAGTATGTGTGGTGATCACAATCATTATACATTTTGCTGCTTTCCATTGATAAAAGTCTGGTGTAGTAAGATCCAGTGAGTGAGAAGGCCATAAGTTTTTAGGAGATGACATATTCTCCAAAAATTATTCTCTTTCAAAAGTTTCATAGACTTGTCAGGGTTTGGGTTTGTAATAGTGCCATCTTGTTGTAGCCACAAATAATTTCCTCTTTTAAGTTATTGATGAAACTGTAGAGAATTGAACAAGGCCAGCAATGCAACACTTGGACAGTGCAACTCACAGGCCAACTTTCCAATCATGTAGAAGTGTTTTGTGAAAAGCCTGAGGATTGTCCTATAATCACAATTATGTGTTTTGTGCATTAAAATAACTTGGAAAGTAGAACTATGCCTCATCTGTAAAGAAAATGATTAACAGTTTTTATTTGAATGAAATTTGTAAACTATTCACAACAATGCATTCATTTTTGACGATCAGCTTTCACTTTCTATACTGTCGTTTCTTTGCATGGAAAGAATTTCACTTGTCAGACAGCTTTATGTATTGTTGTAAGACCAATACCTTGCCGATGTGCCAACTTGTACATTTATTTTGACAGACTTTGCTGCAGAGAGTCAAAAATCAACGGTAAGCCATCCCTTATCAACTATCTTCTAATACAGTTGTGCTGCACCTTACAGAACATTAATAAACCACTAAATTTAAATGCAGAGTGCAAGTGAAATACTACACTCCATTAGTGTGAAGCTTAATATTAAAAATAAATGTTTCAATATTTCCTGGCCTTGTGCCACAATGCTTTCTGTATCTAGTCTCCGCTTTCGTCTACCTAATTCCATTCTCAAGATTAAGGAAGGACGGGCAGACAACAGTGGAAATTTATGTTTAATTTTTTTCAAATTTCAGCCCAATACAAATGTGGAGTCAAAATCTAAGTCATGGAGTCAGTACAGGAAGCAAGTTTGTGTTGTACCAACACAATCTTGAAATATATTTTAAATAGTTTTGTACAATTGATATTTTCTTAGTCTGAAGTGTGTAATTTCTGTTCTTAATATTACTATTTTAATTAATACTGAATTTTCATTATTGCAATATCCCTAAATATGTAAAGGAGAAAAAAATCTGTAAATTTGTAGCTGAATAACCATTAGATTTTATTAATGTATAAATTGTAGTTTGATAATTTACATGGTGGTAATGACACATCTTACAATATCATTTACCATTTATTAGATTTACCATCTGATACCGAATCCAGCTATAATATTTCATTGAATTCTTCAGGTTATGTTATTTTATAAACTTTAGAGCTTACTTTGAAGAAGCTATTGCTATTATAATTAGATGCAAGTTTAACAAAGTTCTGTCCATGTTTTATTTTGTATTAATATTGAGAGAACATTTAATATCTAAAAGGAGATTTCACTGCAAGAGTCTCTTAAAGTGTAATAAGAGATAGGAAAGAATCTCCCCATAAATCTTTGGCCGTGGGCTTTAACAAAATGAATAATTATACAGCATGTTTCACAAAATGTCTGGGCTGTAAAAATGCACAATATCAGGGTCCAGCCTATTTATTTAGTGAAGGGATTAAATTGTTTGTTGAATATGTCACTGTGCATTACCAAAAAAAGGAGCTCTTGAACTTTGTACAACTTCCAGAGCCCATATGAGTACCATGCACTGCTTGGCCAAGATATATTAAACAATCTATATAATAGTTAAAAATTGTCCTACAACCATTAATAAGTATTTCATAACTGCTTTATAGAACTTAGAACTGCTCTTTGACAAAATGCTGAGATATTTAAATGCTTAAAGATCTGAAGAAAATGCATGATATTTATTTGTTAAGCTTTTTAAACTATAATTATGTATGATTAATCAAACTACAAATTAAAATATAAAAAAATTAATGCATCATAGTAGAAACATCAGTAAAATAAAATAAAATAAAAAATATATATATATACACTGTACATACATGAAGCGAATTTAAGAACTTTGGAGGCAGAAGATGGATTTTTTCAAATTGAGTATATTCTTTAATTTATAATTTAAAAAATGTGGCACAGTTTGTTATATTTAGATAACCATTTATGCTATTTTAAACAATTAAAAATCATTTAATTATTGTGACATCATTACAATATTGGGATGCAATTTTTAATCACAAAGTTCACTCTAATTTTAGCACCGGCGTGAAATCCTATCTTTCCTAAACCTGTTACCGGTGTGCAACGCGTATAAGATACAGCAGGTGACAAACATTTTTGAACTATCTCACAGTTCTTCCTCAGTTCAACTAGCTTAGGAATGCTTCTGGACGGAGCATCTGCAATTCGACAGGATCGAATGTCATTTTGACAAAGTCAGTCTCGCTTGACATGCACAGTCGTGAGCTGGTGGAGGTAGCCATGGATCGGCATCTAACAGAGACTGCAAAGCCAGCGACAGATTTAGCTCCTCCTTCCGGTTGACGCATGCTGCTACTTGGCTGGCTTTATAAATGGCTATTTACAATTTTTAATCATATTTTAATTTAAAAAATCACAATACTTTTAGTCCAGATCATAAGTTTGTATATAGTTAATTGAGTCTCCTGCCCCTACATTTTTGATGTCTGGTCTTGATTTTCATCCATCTAACTCTGTTCTAAAGATTAAGGAAGGTGAGATGGGCAGATGTACAAAAGTGAAAAGAATTTATTTGTAATGGATTCTGCTTTACAAAATGAATATGTTTTAGAGATCCCAGCAAATCCTGAAATCAGCATAAGGTTTATTTTTTATAATTCATTCTGATGTCTTTGAAGTCAGTGCATTCACCAGAAAACTATTATTTCCCCTCTAAAAAAGTTGATTTTTACAGTGAATATTAAATAAAACAATAAGAAAAACTTAAAACTTTTTTACTTAAAACAATTAGAATAATAAGTAAGGGAAAAATGCTACCATATTTTCTATACCTTAAATGGAATCTTACCATAAATAATTTCATTTTAGAATATCACACAGCTGAATATGGCTTAAAGAATATTTTTTGGTTGCATTAAATAAGCAGTATATTCATAAGTTTTGAAGTATTTTATTAAACACCGAAACTAGACGGAGGTGAGAAGAGAATGTAAACATTGCAGTCAAATGACGAACCTAGGGCAATCAGTTTGTCTAAGGAAGAGCAAACTGAGGACAAAAATGTCCTGTCAGTTTGCTTTCATATCATCAGTTAAATAAATCTTTCATTCCAAAATAACAAAGTTTATAGAATATTTTTCATTGTCACGAAAATAATTTAGATTATTTTGAGTATGTAAATAGATATTTTCCATAACTAAGAGAAAATATTTAAACACCAAAAAAATTCTGCAAACTTCTGCCATTAGATTTTTGTTATATTTTCTTCCATTTTTAAGTACACTTTTTTTTAAACAAATTACTTTTAATACACGAACTTTCAAAATATTTTAATGATGTCAAAAAAGTAATAAAATTATGATTTAAAAAAAATGTTTGTCTTACAAACTAAGTTTACATTTTGTATTAATTTTATATTTCAATATTTCAAAATGAACTTTGTTAAAAGAATATATGAAAATTTTTAAAGCTATTAATCTAATATAAAACAAAAACCCTAAAGCTTTTCTAATAAATCAATATCCACATATATATAATTATATATAATTGCTTATATGTATATAAAACTAATTTATTAAATTCGATTGACCAAATACATACATACAAACAAAGGATAAGGCTTTACTCGGTGGTGTAGCCTTAGAAAAAGTACGAGAGGGATGAGGGGAAAGAAATGGAGGATAGAGGGATTGGATGGGGGATAGGGGATAGGGAATAAGGAATAAAAGATTAAGGGAAGAGAGGGAACCGTTGGCACCTGTCGGGAACCGTTAGTCCGGTGGAGAAGTCACAATAAGATACTAAAGGTACAATCAGTACAAAGAAAGGGAAATATTAATAAAAGGTAGTGCCTTCTTGACGCAGACAAAAGGGTTGAGGACGGTTGAATGGGTACCATTACAAATGATTGACCAAATACAGTAATACCTTGACTTATGCTACCCCGACTTACGCGAACCCGGAGTAATGCGATTTTCAAATCTCGTCAATTCGTCTTTTGTTTGAGCGTCACGCAACTCTTGATTACTCACTCCCCCCACACTATTGTTCAGCTTACATGTTTGGACGTGTCGCGCAGAATCAACACATAGCTACAATTTATTTTGTGTTATTTATTCCTGTGTTTGTTATATCTACAGAGACTCGAGAGACTCTATGTGGAGATTTCTTGTAACCGTGAACGAATCAAAAGACGAGATAAGATTAACGAGAACATTTGTTAGCTTACATACATCCGACTTGGATTTTACACAAATTGCGAAATTATACCCTGACTTACGCGGTCATTGCTCGGTCCCACCTATCGCGTAAGTTCGGGGTATTACTGTACAACGTTTTAGTTTGAAAACATTGAATCAAGTATAGAAAAATGTGTATCTTATCACAAATAAAATCTGAATTATTATTTATATTAATTAAAAAGCATAAGATAAAGCAAAAACAAATTAGTAAAATTATTAGGAAATAATTTTACTAATTTGTTTCTGCTTTATCTTATGCTTTTTAATTTTTGAATTTAAGTTTTTGAATATCTTCATTTCGATCATCAGATACAACAAAGCTAATTTTTTTTTTTTGGTCAAGGAGCATCGAAGTCTAAACTAAATACTTAATTTTCAGCATTCTTAAATGAAGACAATGTAGAAGACAAGCACTTCAGGCTTCAATGGAGCGAAAGGTATTCTAAGATGTTCTTTAAGGATTTCTTTAATTTGTTGCCGTGTTCAAATTAAAATGATCAAAAACGATACAAACAGTTTACAAATAAAAACTAAAATTTTATATAAAAACTGAATATGTAAGTTCCATTAGCATAATTGATTAGTGCATTTAGAACAAAACAAAAGGATATGAAATTAATTCTTATCTAGAAAAAGCTGGTAAAAAAATTTAATACAGGATAAGAGATAACGTCCGCAATTTTCTTTAAACAGAAATATGTTTATTTAATAAAGACGGAATCTAAATAACGACAAGATTGCAATATAAAGCAAAATCAATTAGTAAATACTAAAAGTAATACATTTTAAACATTTCAAATTACAAATTTTTCATCTGCACAGAATCAATACATAATTATTTAATTGGCAATCTTACATCATAGGAAATTGTACAGAAAAAATTTAAAAACTATGGTGATAATTTCTATAGTTATGATTATATATTATGATTCACTTTAGAAATATTATATAAACTACAAAATGGATAATCTTAATTATACCATAATGTTTTGTCTTTTTTCATGCATTAATAATGTGTTTAAAAAAATCTCTATAGTGCTTTTAGGAACAACGAGGGGTAGCTAACATTATCACGTCCACCTTCAAGACATTTTATTGCAAAGACAATCACAATAATATCCAAAAACATTTGGTTAATAAGTTTCTTTGTTCCCAAAAGAATTGTTTAGTTTTCTAGTCCTTATAACATTCTCCACAAAATATCTTTCAGACATACTAAAATATTAATATAATATAAATATATTATGAATTGACAATTAATTATAGTAATTGGTCCATCAAAAAATACTCAGACGGGCTTAAAAATTCCTCAAAAACAATTTGTATGCAGAACTTTGTTTAGCAAACATTATTCAGACAAAATATTCAACAAATGGAAATTCAATAGTCTACATTCAATATTTATTCAAGTCTGACCAAATAAATTTCGAACGAAACGACTACACCACATTTACCGGATCCAAACCATAAAAAGTATCACCAAAAGTATATTTTTTTGTAGTTTCTTTTTTTTTTAACACTCTTTACAAATGATAATTATTAAGTTAATTATCTTAAATAAATTTCTATTACAAATATTTTTATTATGCAAGTTTTATACAAGGTTAATAAGCAAAATTTAAGATTTATTTACGTAAAAATATCAATAACGAGCTATTATTTATTGCGACGTCGCCGCAACGCTTTCAATTTTAGTAGCGTCTCACCCCCGTACGTCGTACTTTTCCCGTTAGCAATCGAGTCACACCAATCATCTAGCTAACTCCATTTGGGAGAAAATATTTAAATGAAAATAACGCGACTTCCGGTCCAATCTGGAAGTTTGCACGTAGTTAATTGGATCGTCCTGCCCCTAATGTTTCCTCATCAGTCTCGATTTTCCTCTACCTAACTCTGTTCTCGTGACTAAATAAGGACGAATATTCACACCAAGCACTACAACGAATTCTTTGACATTCGTACGTCGTAACAAAAGAAAAAAAATACTCGGACAAACATAAAAAAATGCACCGGAGCAATCCGTAAATCGCCGGATTACGTTCTCGCAATCATTTAATTTATAAGAAAGTTACGCGGTTACCAAGATCACTTTAAACGAAAATAGCCGCAATTCCGGGCTGCAATTTTTCATTTCGGTAGCATCTCGCCCCCGCGCGTCACGCTTCCCCGTTAACAATACAGTCGTGCCGGTCCTCTTTCTAACTCCGTTCTCGACGTTAAGGAAGGACGGACGGACTCCGGCAGGAATTTATACGTCCGCAATTCTCGAAAACCTCATCCCAAACATCAAACTAAATTGCTACAATGCGTTCTTTGATCCTGTACGGATGTTTGTATAATATTTATATGTTGTGAAGTTAATTAAAGCAAAAATATTCGAAGAAAGATCAGAGAATACACCAGAGCAATTTATAAGCCATTGGATTGCATTCTTACAGTAATTTAATTTGTAAGAAAGAATTATGGGGTTATTATTAAGACCTGTTTCAAAAACCAAAGAAAAAAACAAGAGGAGGACATGATTTAGAGGAGGAAAAAGTGTTTAATTATTGAAAAAAAGGGTGGGGAGCGAAGTTAGCGAAAAGACATCCACATTATCTCCTTCCCTTGTATTTTTTTTAATGTATCGGGGATCAATGAACCCTATGAAAAGTGGGAAAAACCAGACCGGAATAGTTTCCTTATAAAAAAAATAACACGGCCGATACTCACAATACTTGTTCCTGTCGGCAAAAATCCCGTTTCTACAAAGGAGGAGGCTGAGTAACAGACATTGGAGAACGATGTAAGACCAGTGATCACGCTGAACGCTCGCCATCTTCCATGGAGAGGGAGTTGGCCGCAGGGCGGGGTTATCGTCTGCCATGACGTCATGTCCGACCAATAAGGTTGTACGTAACGAGATCGATTTATTCCGTTGTAACAGCCAAAGAGTTAAGTTGTCACTTAAGCCGTTTTGAAAAATATGGCGATGAAAAATGTATACGATATTTTAAAATATTTAATGTATATATATTTTTTTATGTTTTAAAAAGGTAAATCGGTCGGGGTTTTTTAAATATTAAATTGTGTGATTTATAAGTATAATAAAGACGGGAGGATTTTTAATGCGTTAATTGATCGTTGATTACTCCGTCGTAAAGCGAGGGTATCTAATTCCTATCGAGTTCGGTAAATCGAAACTAATGTTTAAGTTAGTAATGCAATGAATAAGTGGGTAAGAACTAAAAAAAAATAATTGTATTCGTTTAGAAGAGGAGATTATGGCCGTCATTGAAGCGAAGAATCGTAAAACGAGAGGTTATAAAGGGAGGAAGCGTGAAACGAGAAGGTCGTAAAGCGAGGAAACGTGAAGGTCGTAAAGCGAGGAACGATGAAACGAGAGGTTATAAAGCGAAGAATCGTAAAACGAGAGGTTATAAAGGGAAGAATCGTAAAACGAGAAGGTTATAAAGGGAGGAATCGTGAAGGTCGTAAAGCGAGGAACGATGAAACGAGAGGTTATAAAGGGAGGAATCGTGAAACGAGAGGTTATAAAGGGAGGAATCGTGAAATGAGAGGGTCGTAAAGCGAGGAAACGTGAAACGAGAAGGTCGTAAAGCGAGGAAACGTGAAACGAGAAGGTCGTAAAGCGAGGTATCGTGAAACGAGAAGGTCGTAAAGCGAGGAATCGTAAAACAAGAGGTTATAAAGGGAGAAACGTGAAACGAGAAGGTCGTAAAGCGAGAATCTTCTTTCTAATGAAAACGGGACGTTCGTCAGTAATTGATACAAGTAAATTATTAATAAGTTTGGCAAAAATCGATGAATTTTTCGCCATTTATATACTTTCTCTTCGTTATTACTTATCCAATTAAGTTGATTTTTCTTTCTCCGATATTAAAACGATTGAAAACGTGCGCCACATCACCACATTCAGATGCTAATTCCTCTCAATAATTCCAAAACGTTATTCTTTATTTATGGTCCACGCCTTGTTTGAGAGAGCAAATTTACTTAATTAATTAGCAAGAAAATGCAAACAATTTTTGTAGAGAACCAATTGTCTTCTAGTAATTCCTAAATTGATTAGGAATTACCAGAAGAACAATTGTTTGTTGACCAGGGATTAACAAGATGACGATGCTCATCTAAACTTCGTTTAGAGGAAATTTAACCTTTCTCTATCGCCCCACCCCTTGACCTTTAACCACCAAAATTTAATAGCATCTATCCCATAATATACGAACCTCCCTGCAAAATTTCAGAAATTTTCGATAACATACAGGGGTTATTAAGCTTTCAAGTCAGTGACAAAGTCATGTCCCCCCCACACACAACAGTACATACAGAAGTGTGTGTGGGAGGTTTCTTCTGTATGTATGGTTGTGAAACCCCCCACACACAAATCCTCACATACAGAAGAAACCTTGCACACAAATCCTCATATACAGAAGAAACCTCCCACACACAAATCCTCACATCCATACATATAGAAGACACCACCCAAACACTGCATTTCTGGACGTTTCGAGAGTCCAAAAATGTAAAAATCTTGAGGGAGGGGGTCATCGCCATACTTCCTCTATGTTCTACGTTACTCATAAACGTAGATTTAGCAAAAGATTTTAGTTTTTACTCCTCAAAAAATAAACGATTAATTAATTTAAATAACACATGTTGCATAAATCATCATCGCGTGGTGAAGTAACGCCGTAAAGCTCACCATGCGTAAAATTAGTAATAACGCGGCAGGAAAAAAAAAAAATAATAATAATATCGATAAAAATTAATTATTTTAATTAATTCTCCCGGCGTAAAGACGAATACATTCGCCATTATTATTTACGTTTAATTTTAGAAATCGTTAGGAGATTAACGCGTTACTCTACTTTTTTCGTCCGGGCATCAACCCAATCCAAACAATACAGTAAGCTTTTCAGTCACTACAACAAACCGCGCGTTCGATAATGAATATAAACAAAAGAAAACAATATCAATTTAATCGTAAGATATAATTTTTCCGATAGAGAAAGACCAATCATTAAAGGAGATCACAGAAAATGGCGGTCGTTTCGTGCCTACCAGACAATAAAACTTGATGGTTTCCGTATAAGTGGAGAGTGAAACTCTACTTATCTAAAAGACTAAAGTAAATCCATCGGTTAAGTATAACACCCGGGATTGCAAAACTTTATTTTTATGTATCAGATAAACAAGTAACAGATTGTACAAGAGGGGAGAGAGAGAGTGACACACGCAGATACAACGCGTATAGAATTTGATAATTTCACCAATCGATAAGACGGTACGCTCGTTTAGATAGGTCGAACGATTATACCGTGTCACATCGCATTATAAAAAGAATGGTATCGATTGCGGTCGATATATATATGTGTGGTCCAGTTTCCGAATTTGTTCTATGACGAACTATTTAGTCGACTTTATCGATGAACGGTACGATGTGGCATAACTAAGGGTGTGATCTAGAAAGCTTAATAACTCCCGTGTTTTTTGTCGAAATTCTCTGAAACTTCGCACGGAGGTTCGTATATTACGGGCATTTATGTCATTAAATTTTGGTAGTTAAAGGTCAAAGGAATGGGAAGATACAGTTTAATTTTTTGGGGGGTCGGGAAAGTTACGCAACTCTTTGCTGGATTTTTATAATAATAAATGAAATAATTAAATTAATCATTAATAAAATATCATTTTAGATTTATCATTTAAATTTTATTTCCTTATATAAACCTCTGGGGAGGAAAACAACAACAAAATTACCCCCATAAGTAGGCCTACGTCATATTTTATTACGGATTCTTCTCTTCGGAGAACTTTCTAAAGCAATTTTATAAAGAAATTTGGTACAGGATTTACGAGGGAATTATCCAAAATGGTAATTTCCTCAATACGAATCCGTGTTGGATGGGGAGAGTCGAGCTTATCATAATCAAATATCGTCACGTAAATCTCCTAAGATATTTGTAATATGAAACAGAGATCCGAAAGAAATTCCTCCTGAATAAAACACCAATTACGACCCATTGCAAGTGATGTATACCACGATTTGTACACGTTCCTTCTCTTTTTTGCTTCCTCTTATGGTAGTTACTATAGGAGAATTATGTAAAATAATTGCTTAAGTAAAGAAAAACAGATATGAAAACCCGAAATAAGTTCTTATAAAGCGAAGAAAACAATATTTCTCGTGTCTTTCCCGTGTCACTGACTAGCCAAAGTTTACTCGAACTTATCGCGGAAAGTTCGAGATATTACACCAAAGAAAATGTGGCTAATTATCCAATAAACACACGAAGGGCCTCATGAAAAGATATTACGTGCCTAAAAGCACCCCTCGTAACTATTTTATTGTGTTTTTAACATAATAAAAGGCCCGAAAGGAACGTAACTAGGGTTTGGAGATTTATGGGGGAAGAGAGGAGGAATTGGACAGCCAATTTTCTATTGTTTGATGGGCAAGTGAGTTAAAAATCTGTAAAGAAAATGAAATTATAACTTAATTAGTCTGGTTAATTGTCCAGTCGAAAAATCTCTACTAATTGCTTTTATACGAAAAAGTCGAAAAATACTAAAACCCTAATTGAAACTTTAGTATTTTAATTCTAATTATCGAACGATCGATAATACGGAAAATTTCCTTGTAAATTAATTAACAAAATTAAATTTAAATCGATTTGTTAAATTCCCATCGTCCTTAGTTATTCTACGGCACCGTAAATCACTTTTTAAAACTAATCACGTGATACGAACTTTCCTCCCCCTTGATTCATATCGACGGCCATTAATTTGATAAATAGGAGACGACATTTATTCATATATTTGTTTTCTGTACGCGTGTTTGAAAAATCAATTTATGGATTTAAAAAAATAATAATAAAATAAAGTGCATTATTAAAATTAAATTTCAAAAATACCACGCGTCAGAAAACTTACCAGAGAGCTCGTTATAACGGGTGTATTGTCGAGTGACGTGTGCGTCACGTGATAACGCCTCATTATGTGAATTGTCAAGTTTAATCGTACGATACAATTGTGTTGCTATTGTAAATTTTGGTCGGAGATTCGATTTGTTCAGAAAGGAGATAAAGGCTTTCGATTGTTTTGTTGTTTTCTTCCCTTGTCTCTATTAGGATACTCTTGGTTTATTTAGTATACTACCAGCATATTTTGAGCTCAAGTACAAAGACTGTTATCAGTACCACACACGTGGTCAGAATGACTCTAGATCTAGGGGCACGGGTAAGAGGTTGCCAGGTTGGTCACATACTCCCACCCCAGTGCCAGTGACAATGCTCAAAAACTTAGAAGGGATTCGCCCAGAACGAGTTGTCAGTGGGCAAGATGGCTGGTGTTTGTGTGGTCTCATCTGGTGGGTGGTCGTTTCTGTTCACAGGTCCATTGTCATTGTTGGAGAATGGCGTAGAGGTGGTCGTATCTTTCAGAAAAAAAGGGGGTTTTTGAACCGTTTTGTTTTGTCGAAGTGTATCTAAATCGAAGTGTTTGTCTGAGTGTCCATCGTAGATTGGTTGTAATGGGTTGCGTGAGGCATCGTGGCGCACAAAAACGTGTGTGGCAGTTATCGAGTCAGGGTGCAAAAAATATTTTTAGACGAGTGGTGGACGTCTCTGACAGGGCGGATCGACCTCATATGATCCTTCAATCTGCAGATCAAGGTAGGTAAGTCGTTGGCAGGAGTAGTCTCATGGTCAACGAGATCAGAAGGCAGTGCGATGGGTGCGACGGCCATTAATTTGATAAATAGGAGACGACATTTATTCATATATTTGTTTTCTGTACGCGTGTTTGAAAAATCAATTTATGGATTTAAAAAAATAATAATAAAATAAAGTGCATTATTAAAATTAAATTTCAAAAGTACCACGCGTCAGAAAACTTACCAGAGAGCTCGTTATAACGGGGGTATTGTCGAGTGACGTGTACATCTCCGCTGCTGTAGTGTTGTATAGGATCTTAGCTCCAAGAGAATGGTTGGGAGTTTAGCAGTTATCGGTTAGCTGAGCTCTCAGCGAGGACTTGAGCTGACGATGCCATTGTTCAATCTTCCCGTTTGCGGCTGGGTGGTATGCCGTTGTCTTAATGTGGTTAATTCCAGGGCTTTAGTGAGATAAGCAAAAAGTTGACATTCAAACTGGCGACCCCTGTCAGTGGTTATAAAGCGTGGTATGCCAAATTGTGCAATCCATGTAAAAAAGATTGCATTGGCTATAGTCTCAGCTGAGATGTCCGCCACTGGTATGACTTTTGGCCAATCGATCTATGATTGTGACTAGATAAGTAAAACCTTGGCAAGATGGCAAGGGGCCCACTATATCCACATTGATGTGTAAAAAAAAAAAAAACGGCGATCGACTTGGCTGTAGGTACCCACTGCCCTGTTAGTGTGTCTTCCCACTTTGACTCTCTAACAAGAGATGCAGGTTTTAACCCACAATTTGACATCTTCCCTTACTAATGGCCAAATAAAGCGTTTGCAGACCAGATCCACTGAACCCCCTTATTCCAGAGTGTGCTAAATTATGTAGGGAGTCGAAAACCAGCCGGCGATACTCTTCAGGTACACAAGGCCTGTATTTATCGGTTGAGATGTCGCATGCCACTTCAATTCCGTTTTCGAAGAGAACCTTTTGAAATTTCAGCGAACATGTTTGCAACTGTTGAAGCTGAGCAAGCTCTTTGTCCACAGCTTGTGCAGCGGCAATATCTTCCAAGAGTATTCCTGATGGTAGAAAAGTAGAGCCAATTCTTGAGCACTCGTCTGCTAAGTTGTCCTTCCCTGGTATGTACCTGACATCTGTGGTAAATTTGCCTATGTAGTCTAAATGACGGAATTGACCGGGGGATGCCTTGTCCGAACGCTGCTGGAATGCATAAGTTAGGGGCTTATAATCGGTATATAATGTGAAATTCCTGCCTTCTAAGATGTGGCGGAAATATCTCACTGTTGAATATGCCGCTAAGAGTTTACAGTCAAATGTGCTATAGTTGGCCTGTGGTTTTAGTGCCTTAGAAAAGAAGCCCAGAGGTTCGAGGATGGAATTATTCTTTTGTTGAAGAGCTGATCCTATTGCAAAGTATGATGCATCCACCATCAGCATCATTGGAAGGTCAGTGGAAGGATGGGCCAAGAAGGCAGCACCTGCTGGTTCCTCTTTGAGTCGTTCAAAGGCTGAGATTGAATCTGGGGTCCATTGCACTTTTCGTTTGTCTCTTTTCCTTGTGTCTTTATACAAATCAGAGAGCTTGTTGTGTGCATGCTGTGTTGGGAAGTGAACGTCTGTAAAAGTTGACCAGCCCTATAAATTTTCGGAGCTGTTCTATTGTATCCGGACGCGAAAGGTTCCGGATGGTTTAAAGTCATTCGGGCAAGGGAACATTTCCTGCTTGGGAGACGTTATAACCCAGGAAGGAAACCTCCTGCAAACCAAAAACATATTTTCACAGGTTGATATTAATGGCATCCCTTCTGGATTGCAGAGAGAGCGCGGCTTCCTTGATGACACGTATAAAAGAACAAGGTGGGGTGCACTTCTTAGCATTAGCTTTGAATTTGAAGTGATACCAACAAACATTATAACCCGATAGATTCGGACTGGGAAAACGCCGTCGTCTCTCTGAGCGTGAGGGAGAACGTGCTCGTAATTCGTGGATCGAAATGGCAAGTTCTGAATGACACTGCTTTCTTCAAACGAGAGAGTCGATGCGGTTGCACCACTGGTGAAACAAATGACAGAATTGGGACTGTTTATCTCCATAATCTTGTCAGCCATAGCGGCCAACGTATGGAAATTCTCTTGGTCACTAAAATTCATGCACGTTGTTAGGCAACCTCTGTAGAAAAAGCGTTTTCTGTTACTTGCGTACCGGCCAGTGCCCTCATTTCTCTTAGTAGTGTTTAGGGCTTTTTTTGTCTCCTAGTTCGATTTCTAGGAGTAATTTTTTTGCTTTTCTACTTTCGGATTCTTCGATTAATCGCGTTTTTAAGTCCTTGTAAGGCGTTAAATCGCGTTTTTAAGTCCTTGTAAGGCGTTAAATCGCGTTTTTAAGTCCGTGTAGAGGTTAGGATATTAGATTGGCTACCAATTCGACTATCTCAGTCAAGCGATCCCAGTATGCGTTGATATTTCGTAACCTCTGTTGTGATATTAGAGACAGCAAATTGTGATTCCATCTGTGTAAACCATACTTTAACGTTCTTTCTCCTAAAGGGTGAAATTTTCACCGATACTCGTGCAACCTCGACGTGGTCTTCGCTCTTGATCATGACGGAAATATATAACTAATAAAAATACTCACAGAATTAGCTAAATAAGTTCTTGTGATTTTTTGAAATAAACACAGGTCTTAAACGGTAAAATAAACTTATTTTGAGTTTAAGTACAAAGCCTGTCACCAGTACCACAAGTGGTCAGAATGACTAGTCTAGAGAGAGACAAAAGGGAGCACGGTAGGATGTTGCCAGGTTGGCCACATAATAAAAAAGAAATTGGTATATTAATTAAAGGTCTCTCTTGCTTAATAATCCTGTCTTTCAAGTACTAAGAAGTGTGTGATTTCTTATGTATTTGACTTAAAACTGATGCAACTCACGTGTAAATAAACAACTATGTTTACTAGCTAAACAGGAATTTTAAATTAACCCCCTTCTATCTCTTTACCACTCGACTTATAAACACCAAAATTTGGTGGCACCAATGTCCCTAATACACATACCACTCTACAAAATTTTAGAAATTTTCGACAAAAGACACGAGAGTTATTAAGCTTCAAAATGGGTGAACAAAATCGCGCCCCTTACACACAAACCCGTATACATGCAAAAAACCCCAAAATTTGGAGATTTTTTCTGCATGTATGGTTATTGTATAGTTGTATGGTTCTGTATGTTTCAATTGGACACCAAAAGAAACCCAGTTTGGGTTTTGTTCGCTGTCCAATTGAGAGGGTAAACCAAACACCTGACAATTTCATCTATATAATGTATTGTGATCATTTTGATTGTACTAAGTTCCTTCAAGTTAATGTTTCGTTATTTATTTATTTATTTTGGAACGTGGATTATATACGTGTACTTTCTTACGTTGATGCTACAGGCGCGTTGAGTAGTATTTCTGGCAGTTGCATTCTTCCATTATTAACTGACAAATTAATTGACTTGCGTTACAATTACTTCCTCACACTCATTCTTTCAAGTACATTGTAGTTAACAAATCAATATGAAATAATTGGCAATGTAATAACAACCTGCTTTTTTTGGACATGAAACATTTCTTTGAAAAATAGATGGAAAATTAATCGATCGGGTGTAATAATTGGCTACGAATGAAGCTTATTCCTTAAAAAAAAAAATACGTATTTATTAGTACAGCAATAGAACATTTTTAGTTTGAATAAAACTTTTCAGACTGAACGTACAGATAGAAAAGAAACACAGAATTAAAATTGACTGTGGTACCATTTGTTATGAGATTTCATTTAAAAATAACTTTTATATTATTAATTGTAATAAAAAAGGCAAAATGCTTAATTTTGAGGGTAGAAATACATTTTTTTAAATGTTATAAATACCAATAACGATTAAAATTTTCATTAAGTCCGACCCCACCCGAGATACGACACGACATCATGTATCGCCCTACTCCCTCGAACTTTAACCAACAAAATTTAATAGATCAATGGCCAAGTTACCGTAACAAATTTCTCTTTTTAATCCTTACCCCATCCTGAGATACTAAACGAAATCGATGCTAGCAGACACACAAACAAACACTAACTTGTGTATAATATTTGTTACAAATGCTAACTTTGGATTCAATATGGCGGATAGGTCAGCTTGTGTATATCTAGTAACCATAGTTAATCACCGCAAAACCAAGTACTTCCCGACCAGGACCCCAAAACATCTTTAGCATGCCTACAGAACCCCTGTCGCACCCTGGTATGTGCGAAGATTCCATTGTAGAAAGTGAATAATACAGCCTTTAATCACTCTGCCACTGGTTGGCTACAAGTTTTGATATAAAGTTTATGTCATGTTGAAGTTTTGGACAGATCCTCTAATCTCAGGATATTCTTCTCTGGCATTATTTATTTTCATCCCTATTTGCTATCATTCCTTTTAAGTCTTCAGATTAGTTAGGGGCACGGAAGTTAAGCTTCAGATTAGATAAACAAAATTGGGCTCCCATACACACGGAGGAAAAAATAATCTTTAAAGTTTTGTTGTATTTCTGGACTTTTCAAGATCTTTTGAGTCCAAAAGTATAAAAATCTTGGGGAGGATTATTTTTTAACCGATCGCCATACTTTCCTTCTGTTATATACTGTATAACTGCCGGGAAAATGAAATACAATTTCTGCCATGTGATATTTTTGAAATTTAATTTTGAATAATACACTTTGTTTTCTTTTATCCATAAACTGATTTTTCAAAGATGCGTACCAGTAAGTAAATATTTGAATAAATGTCGTCTCGTATTTATCAAATTAACGGCAGTCGATACCAGTCTAAATAAATCAGGGGTAGTTTATGTCACGTGACCGGCAGTTTTTAAAAGTATACGTCACATGGTGTATCCAGGAAGGATGTCACTGTTATACATCCAGCGCCACAGATTAGAATGCTTGTTTGGTTATGGCGACGCAACGCAACACTTGGGCGATCTGCCTTCCGGGAGGTATTTTTAAGGAAAACTGGCCCCTATTTAGGCGTTACAGACGTGGAGAAAACACGAAAAACTCCACGTGGCCAGCCCGTCCGAGAGAGGCGCGAACCCACGACCGAATTCCCAGTGTTCAGGGTACGAAGACCGCTTGGCCACTGTTGGGCCAATAAGGACTCGCATTAAACACGTGTAGTACTAATTCCGCATGTATATAAATGTTTTTAATACTTTTACTTATGCTTACGAGTTAAAAGTAACACTAGAAATCAATAAAGAAAGCGACGAAGTTTTCTCGGCCTTCTATGATGCGTAAATGTCGTAAATTTGTCACCGGTACATAAAATTTCTGGTACCATAATGTTAAAAAAATAATAATAAATACGAAAGATTTTTTTCCTGAAAGTCTGGACAGAAAACGTGGGTTTACTTTAAGAACACGGGCTTTCGGTAAAAATTTCAACCAGTAACAATAAAACATAAACAAAGCTTTTATTACGAATCCTGGATTCCACGTTAGTTTTCTAAGTGAATTCCTAAGAAGTTTTTAATGGCAATACCGAATGAGGTACAGAGTGAACTTTGTAAGGCGTGCCGCGTGAATTTTTCTCTCCCCCTTTTAGTATTAAGTTCTGTAATAAAATCCGGGGAGGCAAATTAGTACCACACCGACCGCGGGAAAGAATACGCTTTAATAATTAAAATAAAGAAGAGATGATCGGGGTGATTGTCCGAGTGCCACTTTGGGCAAACGTACCACGGGTTCTCCACCCCGATCTACATTGCTAATATCGATCGGACTTCGTAGTAAATTACTTTTAAGTAAAGTAAAAACATTCAAAACACATTGTTTGGGAAATATTACCGCGCGTCAAACGCCCAGAACAGTGATGAAGCGCCACGTAACTATGTAACAATACACTACAACGTCTGGTGTTTGGTGAATAATTGTAGGAAACGAATTTCTCCACAATAGTAAAAAAAAAACTTTTTTTTTATTTTAAGCATTTATCCACATTTGTATTGTATTCTCTTTGCAAAAGACATAACCGAATATTAAGACGATAAATTTTAAAATACAAAATAACTCTTAAAACACAGGAAACAATAAGTAGAGATATTACTCGTTCGAGTTATCCTTATCGAGACGTAAGGAACGGATTGATACGCGTATAAATGATTATTTGAAATTTTAAATACCCATTAGTATTAGATGCCGGGGAGGAAATAATTATCTAACAGACTTCTGCTGCTCGAAATCTTAGTTGAACCGGGTACACAAGTATTGTATTTGAAGGCAAACCTGTCAAGTATACCGGTACGTGTGTACCCGGCTTTGAAAAAGACGAAAATCTTAAATTATATCGGTTAGTATTTGCTCTGTACGTCATCACGTTTCGATAAGGACATACTCTTTACACATTCCAAGTATTTTCGGCACCCAACAGTTTCGTTTTGGGTTTTACTTCCGTTTTCAGACCCATCTACGCGTTAAATCCAGGAATAAATATATGCTGCCGGCAGTTTGTTACGTGTTAACAAAGTTTTGTTTTGCCTTATTGTAATGTATATGCTTAGCTGCAATAATAACGAAATAAAACTTCAAGCTTTAACATTCTGGATCTTTGCTGACATTTTAATTAATACGTTTTAGTACACCCCTTCCACTATTGCACGGTGCAACTCGAGCTGATAAACAGTAAACCATTGTTTAAACTTTAGTGGAAGGCACGTTAAAGTTTAAGCAAAGGGGAGCAAACGAGACAATTGCCCTCCTCTGCTTAAACCTTCATCAAAATCCACAATGCCAAAGCTGGGATGTCACCTTATAAGTCAGAAGAGGGATGTAATTAGTTTAATAACCAAATTGATTGTAAAATTGGTTAGGAAAGGTTCTCTAAAAATTTTACTTTTTATTAGATTTAAATTCCAAATACCCTTAACTCTGTATAATGGTATGTGGACTTTTGGGTCTTCTTTGTTAGCAAGTAACAGGGGTAATTTTTTATGCAAAAATGGTAATGTAATTATTATTATTAATTTATAAAATTTACAAAGTTTATTAAGAAATTCGAAGTAATCTATTCTTTTTTTCCCCCTCTCTATAGAGATAAATAATGAAGAACCCCGGTGGAAATGAGCGATTAGATCAGAAAGATGAATATGAAGAGTATATGACTAGTTTTTTTGGTCAATCTACACATAGAAAACTGGATTAGATGTCACGCCAAAAAGAATTTTGAATTCTCATTTGTTAATTTAATATATACAAAGGTTCTTATTGTAATTTTAGTTAACAAACAAGTGAATGTTAAAGTATAATCTTAAAATAATTTAATGAAAGAAAGTGTGAAAGTTCTTAGTCATAACAACCGATACCATTGTTTGTTAGAAATCTCGAAAGAAAAGAAACGCTCTGGTAGTTAAAAGACTCAAATATCTCTAATTTCAATGTTAATCTGCTTTAATTTAATTAGTTTCAGCATTTTTACTTTCTTACTATTATATATAAGAGGAAAAGCAATCAAAAAATGACTCACCCCACAACATTTAAAATTTTTTTTGGACTCGAGGTCCTTGAAACGTCAACAAATGCAAAGTTTTGGGCGTTTTTCTCTGTATATTTGAATGTGTTTGGAGGGAACATGACTTTGAAGCTTAATAACTCCTGTGTCTTTTATCAAAAACTTCTGAAATATTGCAGAGAGGTTTGTGCATTAGAGGCATTGATGCTATTAAATTTTGGTGGTTACAGGTTGAGGGAATGGAGAGATAATGGTGGTGGTGTTTATCTTCAGTACAGTCAGACTTAATGATAATTTTACTCATTATTAGCATTTACAATGATAAAAATGATTATGTTTGTAGTATTTCAATCTCTATCTGTTTAGTTAGGCGTTTCTTTTGTTTCGATATTTCTACTTTAAAATGTTATTAACATGTTACATATAAAAGTTACATTATTCCAAGGAAAATGGTGATGAAAACTGTGTCGAGATGACAAAGTAAAGTGCTTAGAACAAAAATATGTATATATATTTTCCTATCCAAGAAGATTTTAGTATCAAAATTGCCTACTACCAATCGCAATTTCTCGTATTAAAATGCATACAAGATTCTTGTTTGTTAAAGTTGGAAGTTTGAATTACCTGTATACCAGAAAGGGAAGTCTCTTCTCGAGGAAGCGACGAAATCTTGCAGCCGGAAATATTCAACCACTTGAGCCTGTCGTGGAAAATGTCGACCAGGGCGGCAAATCCGATGGTGGTCAACTCGGTCTTGCAAAGGCACAGAGCCTTTAAGCTCGGTAGCGGTTTAACGGCAATGCAAGTCAGAAAAGCCCCGTCGTGTATGGACGTTCTACCCATGAAGAGTTTCTCCAAACGGTTGCAGCTCTTACTCAATATGAAAAATGCCATGGTGGTAATCTTGGTACCCTCCAGATCCAATACTACAAGTTGAGACAGCCTGGCGGCGATGACTCCGACCGCCGCGTTTGTGATGTTCTCGCAATTTTCCAAGTACAATTCCCTCAGATCGGGCAGCCAACTGAGAAACGGCAGGTCGTCGTCCTTCAGGCACCAGCACCCGTTGAAATCCAAACAGGTTATCTTCGGACCGTCCATGCGGGAGGCCATACAAAACAGCTGATCCGTCATAAAGAAGCATTTACGAAGCGACAAAGTCTCCACGTTCTGCGGTAACTGATCCAAGGTAACGGCCGTGTTCAGGTTCATGTTCAGCATGTACGTGTTCTCCAGTATGAGCGTGCGCAAACGTGGGCACTTGTCGGACAGGGCGGCAACCAGCCTCTCGCTCAAAGGGGACTTCGATTTGGATCCGTGCACGTGAAGGTGTACCACAGAAGGTACCAACACGCCGATCAACTTCTCCATTGCCCGGTTACATAAGTGAACGTCGCTTGCATCCACCACCTTCCACAACACCTGTGATCTCGACAGTTGATACCAACGCTTGCAAACCCTGTAAAATGTCACAATTTCGTCTCCATTAGTACAAAAAAACGTACATTAAGTACGACTAGATCGATTTCTAAACAAAAGAATGTCGGACTTACCTGCCGACTCGACAAAGATCGCCGAATCTCAGGAAACCGAAGATATTAAGGACCACCACATCCGGTAGGTCTTCTCCCTTCACTTCTTTCATATCAGATCTGATAATTCGATCGTATTATTTACTTATTTTATATACGCAATTTATCGCCATCGAAAAACGACACTTACCTCTCGCTTCTCGTCTGTTGTTGCTATCGTAGCGCCCTCTGCCAAATTTAAATGGAATATATTTTTGTAATTATTTATTTTTAAAGATTTAATATTATTGAATTAAAGTGTTTTAATTTTTTTAAATGTGGCTAAATTAAATTAAATTAAATTAAACCAATCGAAATTTACATTTAAAGCGATTTTTATTTTTTCGATATTTTGCCAACCGGCGCGGCGGCGGTGGTCGATTTATAAATGGCCGGCTGATGAGTTTTTTTTTTTTTTTTTTTTTTTAATTTTTAATTATTTCCGCTTCGATGGATTAGAGAAGGCGTTTTCTACTCTTATCCGTAGTGAATTATGTCTGGCTCGCGATGGGGACGATCGGATGTTAAGGGCGGGTTTCAAGATCGGGTGCTTCAAGTATCTTTCACGAGAGTCCATTAGTAGGCGCGTGTGGATAACACTGCTGAAGATTGGTAGTTTTTTTAAAAGTCTTAACTCTCTGTGGCATCTAAACACGACGGAATAAAGATAATATCGATCGACACTGATACTGATACTCGTAACCGAGTAGTGAAGGACGTGGTTCGACATATTCGGATGGACAATCCCCGAAAGATTCCTGAAGTTTGGATGCCATTTGGGGTTTCTCACAGTGGTAGGCTGCCAACTCAACTGTTCGGCCATCGAACGCTGGTATTTGATAGCAGGTTCCAGCCTCACCGACGGGCCGGACACGCGTATGTCGACATCTAATTTGTTTAATAACTCCTGTGTTAAACCATCCCACTCCGATTCAAAATCGTGCTTTCCATACAGTCTAACATTCGTACACACAGAAAAAACACCCGAATCTTTTGCATATCTCTCTGAACACTGGGAGTTTGGTCGTGGGTTCTCGCCAGGACGGAAGTTATCCGCGTTTTCTCCACGTCTGTAACTCCTAAATAGGAACCAATTACCCTTAAAATAAGGCATTTCTCCCGGTTTTTCGTGAGTAATTTTGTGTGGTCAAAGCAAAGATGCTCTGGCCGGTTCTTCGAAGGATAAGCGACTAGGATAACCTCCATATTAACCCCGATACAAGATACGAATCGATAGTGGGTTCACACCAGGCCAATGTGAAGTTTTTCGGGTTTTCTTCACGTTTGTAACACCTAAATAGGCACCTGTTTTTTCATTGAATGTCCTCCCGAGAGGCATGTGTCACTTTGTCGTATACCAATGAAACCTAAACGTCGGTTCACATGATGCCATTAAATTTTGGTGGGTAACGGTCGAGAGGATGGGAAGATAGAGAGGGTGATGTGTTGTATCTCGAGTGGAGTAGGAATAATGAAGATTTTAATCCCGGGAGGACTTTCTATGGGAAACTGACCCCTATTTAGATGTTATTAACGTGAAGAAAAGCCGGAAAACTTTACGTGAATGAGCTCCAGGCTCGAACCCACAACATTCAGTGGGTTTTATCCACTGGGCCACTGGTGAGCACGCTGCATTTGGCACATTTGTCGCAGAAAATCTCCAAATAAATTATCAAGGAATATTGGAGAAAAGGAAAATTAGATAATGGCTACGAATATTGGCAAAGAATTACTCTTACGAATCCTGTAAAAGGCGAATTTGGCACTTTCTATCTGTTCTAATTACATTTTTCATCTAATTTCTATACAAATTTCAAAGTATTTAGAGCTCCGATTAAAGTATTTAATACGATTCTGTGCCATTTTCGTGACTAAATAAACACTCTAAAGTGCCCTGTTTACCCCCTCTGCGGATGCCTATGCAAACACATACTATAAAGCGCTTTCATATCTGAAAGAGTTAAGTACGTCCCCACCTTCCTCTTGATCATCCGACACGACGAAGGTCCAGAATATATTTTAATTTGGGTGTAAAACATATTCTGGACCTTCGTCATATCGGATGATCAAGAGGAAGATGGGGAAGTACTTAACTCCTTGTGTGTATTTGGATGACACAAAGTACTGTACATCTGTGAAAGACGGACGAAACGACCTCACAGGATCGGAGTCAGCTTTAATTTACATAAACGGCCGTTACTGATAATAATTGGGTAATTAGTAATACCGTGGGAGGAAATCCTCATTTAGGAGCGATAAAAAGTCTCGAGCATCCCAAGATAGTAGAAAGTTTCGGATTTTCGACATCCAATCCCGAATTTCCGGGCGTTCAACCGGGCGAAACTACACTAAAATTGGGTCGCCGAATAAACGGGTGCAGAAGGATTTTAGTGTGGTTTACGGGATAGGGACTACCTCGCTTCCTATTTCCGGTTATCCGAAACGAAAACGAAGTGGAGACGGATAACAGAGAGAAAGGGGAAAGGGGCGATCCCAAAGCGTTGATTTTTTTGGGTGGAAAACGGCGCGGGAAGGAAGAAAGGCCTAATTAAACGGTGCTGCAGAAGGCGCGTGGATGGCGGGAACGTTTCCAACACGATAAGTCGTATTCTAAAATTATCGTCAGCCCCGGTTCCTCCCCCGTGCCACAATGGCTGCCAAGTGGTAGAGGTGTGTGCGCGCGTACTGTACGTCGCAGCTCTGTCGTTGGGCCGAACAAAATCGCTTCTTTCTCACCAAAATAATCGGAACGGTAGCGGTATCGGCTGGGTATTCTGCCAATTACTTCCTCCAAAACTGTCCGTTTGATGTGGAAACGCCATTTTTCTACGAACGAAGTCGAGACGATCGTCGTCGTGCTTACGACACAACAAAAACCCGATAGACATCGCCCTCTTTTCTCTCCACTGCCATGCCCTACGTAAGTACCCTTCGTTTCTGTCTAATTAACATCAAAAAAGGCCCACCCGAGTAACTATTTTCCCACTCGAAATCGGCGAGAGAAACTTCCCGGCAAGTATAACCGAGAGGGGTCAATTTTTGACCTTTCGTAACCGGAAATTGTCGGTTTTCTGGTCGAATTGCCCCCATCGAAAATAATATCGGCTATTGGCAAAAATTCACCGAATTTCCTTCAGACGGTGGCTATAAACGCGATGGTCAATCGAAATCTGTAAGTGATCCGCACCGTCATTTGATAGCCATCTTTCCAATTAAAGTCTCGATTTCTATCGCTTCTCTTTAATTAAATTCAAATTTTCTTCCTTTCAATTGTCTCGATAACTGTTATTTTATATACAATTTTTTCAGAAATACGTTTTTGGGGGGGGCATAAAAAAAATTACTCATCGGGCGGTGACGCCAAGTCTTTGCGCGTCGTCGCTAACAAGATGAATTCGAATGACGGTACAGAAGATTCTCTACGAATTTCATCACCAAGTTTACTGTATTGTTTATAATGTAAAAATTAGGAAGAGTAGAGTATTACGAAATTAAATATTTGTTTATTTTTTAAAGTACTCCATTTGTAAACACATATACGAAGTAAAATATTTACTTATGAGCCTTCTCCAGTGTTTGAGGAAACACTAAATGCCATTGTAAACACGGGAAATCTAATTGTTTGAGGTTATAAAAAAAACCATTTTCAAGACTTCTAGTATTATACATTTTAACGATAGAACGAAAGTTTAGGGGGGTTTTAATTTGTTTTTTTATTTACTAGGGTAAGTCATATTGACATTGTTAACCTAGAAAGTGTTACAAACGTCACATAAGTCTGGAGTGGTGGAGCCGTACCAAATTCTGCAATTTGGCTAGTGTTTGACGTAAAAAATCACACTTCGGCAATTCGTGTGTAATGTGTCTTCTCCCGTAGACTCGAGAGTCGACAGGAGAAGTGGCATTTCCTCCGAAATAGGAGGAAAGACAGCTTAACGTTGTAATCCTCGATGACCTTTGTGTTGGATCTACACCCGACACTTAGTCACTTCTATTAAACGATTGGTGAAAACACCGGCTTCTTCCCCCGCGCGTCTTTTCGAGATTTCAAGGTCGTTCGAAAATTTGGCAAAGGCAACGGTGACGTAGTCCTCTTCGACAGTTCCACTATCTCAAAATAAACGACAAGCCGCGCCGACGTTCTGTGCGTTTGCTGCTGCCGCGGCGAGAAACTTGCAACCTTTCACATTATTATTGTTGCAACTTCCCTACTTATCTTCCCTTCCCCCCCCTCCTAGTTTGTATTGTTACGTAGAGGAAGAGGACGTTGCAGGAATTTCTAAGCGAAGAAAAAGTGGATGAATTCGGAATTAGGTCAGCGACCGAACAATCGACAATCTGCCACACGCTCCGACCTCATTCCTCTCTTTAAAGAATTTAGATCGCTCCCTCGGATCACGTGTTGGGAGGAGGATTAGTACCGAATAAACGAGGAATTGGGAGTGGGAGAGGATACTCTACAGTTTGATTGCAACATCCCAGTGTTTCCGTGGAGCCCAGGCAAATTTGAATTAGGAGACCTCACTTCGGAGGAGATTTTCTTACAGAAGATTGATTTGGGTCCCCCTATTTGGTGGTGGTGACATTTTGCCCGTAGGATAACGAGCCGTTGAACGCCCGATATTTGGGGTGACTGCACTTTTCCGGTGGTTTCGAGAAATAAAACTTTAGAAGAGAAAAATCGCCAAATTGCATTTTAGAAGGGATGGCCGCCGTATTTTTTTCTTTTTCTTATTTATATACGGAGCAACAAAAGCGAATCTCGGGTCGTCGACCCATTTGTACTAAATTGGCAGCTTGGCCGAGGTCGTAGAAATCCGCCCCTCACCTGCTTCTCTTACCTCTGTCACTCTTTAACACACTGGCAAAACAACGATGGAGGGGGGTAAGAAGAGATCCACCAAGGGTGTTCTTCGAGAATTATCCATCATTCTATGACCCTCGTAGGTGGGGTTTATGACAGAAAGGGATGAAAAGTAGAAGAGGAGGCGGAAGATGTTAATTTCTGATGGGGTATATTACGAGAAAAAAGGATGAGAAATAGAGGAAAAGATGTAGAAGGAGGGTGTTAATTTCTCATGGAAATATAAGGGGATTCTATGAGAGAAAGGGGTGAGAAATAGATGAAGGGGAGGAGATGGAGGAGGAGGAGGAGGAGGAGGAGGAGGAGGAGAAAGGTAATAATTTCTGACAGAGGATAGGTGATTTTAGGAGGGAAAAAATGAGAAATAGAGGAAAAGATAGAGAAGGAAGATGTTAATTTCTGACTAGAAATATTAGGGGTTTTTAGGAAGGAAAAAGATTCAAAATAGAGGAAGAGAGGAGGAGGAGGAAGATGTTAATTTCTCATGGAAATATAAGAGGATTTTAGGAGAGAAAGGGATGAGAAATAGAGGAAAAGGAGAAGATGGAGGGGGAGGAAGAAGGTGATAATTTTTGACGGGGATATTAAGGGATTTTAGGAAGAAAAGTGGTGAGAAATAAAGGAAGAGGAGGAGGAAAATGTAAATTTTCGACGAGGGGATGGTAGCCAAGATCCGAAAGTCTAGAGATTTGGGCCGAGCGGTCGCGTTCCAGACGCCCTTTCTATTTTTAAAATTGTCGAGTCGGATGTTGGCCGACAGAACTAAAACAAGGTTCGACCCGCTGCGCTCTTTGGCCAGTAGCACCGGACCGAATTTCGATTCCTGCACGAGCTGCGCACCCTTTCTGAAACACGTGTTTTTAAGAAGTGCTCCTAGAAAACGGGCCACCCCTCCCTTTCTAAGCTTAGTCTGCTCTGTTAATAGCCGGACGACTTACGTCACTTCCTGCGTTCAACCCAATTATATAGCAGATGAGTAAATAAATAAATAACGAGTTAAAGACGATTAGTTACGTCGATTTTCGCGAGTGACGACGAAAGTAATGAACGTTACGGAAAGATTTAACGTTACGATGATTCTTCGGGACACGTTCGTCTTTATTAAAATTGATATACGTAATTTTAATTGAAGCGTGTATTCACTTAATTAAGAATTTATAAGGTAAAAAACTGTCTTAAGCGGAACCTCCCTAAACCAGTAAAATTCGTAGAAACACTGCGGTTTATACAGGTTTTACTTGTACCAGTCGACCCCCATATAACACTGTTGATTATTCCGTTTTATATGAATTCCATGTTGTACGAGTCACTTAGATTTTACAAATATGTGTGCCGGGCTGTGAACGGCTCACGTATTTGTAAAATCTAAGTGACTCGTACAACACGGAATTCATATAAAACGGAACAATCAACAGTGTTATAGGGGGGGTCGACTTGTACCTACTTTTGCACCCCTCTGTGTATAGGCCTATATGAATTTTCTACAGCAAAATTTGATGAGTAAATGAGTCATAGAATCATTTCAGTGTAACAATTTGTCTATTTTTATAGTCTGAGATAACAATTTGATAGGTTCTAATTTAGAGAATGATGCTTTTAGGTCTATGACCTTCGCCAATGAGCGGAGTCAGTAACAATTAAATCAGACGAATTACAAAAAAGCCATGCCAATTATAAGGCAAAACTTTATTTGGGACTTCAGCAATCGATCATTTTGCAGTCCCCCCCCAAAAAAATAAATTGCAGCCCGGTATTCCGATGGCGTCACAATACTTAATTGTTACGTGTCTTTTTAAAATTACGTTAATTAAAACTCTTTGGATTTAATATATATTTAAGTTGGTAATTTAAACTTTTTCATCAGATAATCCTTGTTACTTCTAAACATAAACGTCGTAGACACTACGTCTATGGATTCCAGACGGTACGTCTGTGTGTCTTTTACAAGCAGATTACGTAGAAATGTTGCGAAATTCCATTTCGTATGCAATTTGTTTATTAAATAATAAAAAAAAAAACGTCGTAAAGTGTATCTATACTTCAATTTCTTATTCCTCTTCTTCACTATTTTTCATTCCTCGTCAAATTTAATAAAACGTCTCGGAAGGAACAATACTTTACTATTGTTCGTTCGTAACGATGAAATTGTCTAAATCTCGCTTTAACGACGGTTTTTCGTAATAGAATTCTGATTTTACGACGTTTCTATGAGTTAGAATCTCGCTTTTAGGAATCTTTTACGCGCTAGAAACCCGCTTTTACCCATCAGAAGCCCGCTTTTACGTGTTATAATATCGTTTTTACGTGTTAAAACCCGGGTCTTATGACGTTTCTACGCGTTAGAAAACGCTTTTACGACACTTCTACACATTAAAAGCCCGCTTTTAGGAATCTTTTACGCGCTAAAAACCCGCTTTTACGCATTATAAGCCCGCTTTTACGTGTTATAATATCGTTTTTATGTGTTAAAACCCGGGTCTTATGACGCTTCTACGCGTTAGAAAACGCTTTTACGACACTTCTACACATTAAAAGCGCGCTTTTAGGAATCTTTTACGCGCTAGAAACCCACTTTTACGCATTAGAAGCCCGCTTTTACGTGTTCAAATCTAGCTTTTACGACGCTTCTACGCGTTAGAACCTCTCTTTTCGGAATCTTTTACGCGTTAGAACCCCGATTTTACGACTCTTCTACGCTTTAAAATCACACTTTTACGATTCTTTCACGCGTAGAACCCAGCTTTTACGACTTAATCGATTCTCATAAAACTGTCGTAAATCGTGTCGTAATTTACTATAGATTTTGTGTGAAAAATAACAGGAAAAAAAAGACACGATCAAAAAATTTAGTCGTAAAAGCGGGAGGAGGGGTTGTAAAAGCACCGTATAAGTTCTAAACAAAGAAACTTCTAGTGACCACACGTAAGAAATTTGGCAAGTTAAATCGATGCCAAGTAAACACAGAAATCTCGATTTATTTCTATTTTTAGCGCATAATCATTCGAGTGTTTTCTATTCCGAATCATTTTATATAAATAAAATGTATCTAAATATAAAACAGCGTATATAATTAAGCTTTCTAGATTCACAGTAGACTAAAATTCTACCTACTAAATGTCGTATATTCCTGTATCCACGCTTCGGGTACTGTAATTCAATCAAGTGTACTGTACTGTACATAACACACGATTCACGTACCTCTGACACGAAAATTCTTTTTGTGTTTTTACTTTCCCTACTTTTATACAAAACAGAGGAAAATTCCTCAATATTTTTTACATTTTTTTTGTAATAGAGGACCTTTAAACGTAGAGAAATGCAAGCGAATTTAGGGGTATTTCTGTACGTTTGTGTGTGGGGGGCACATCTTTAAACTTTAATAACTCTTGTGCCTTTTGTCGTAAATTTATGAAATTTTGTAGGGAGATGTGTGTATTAGGGGGAAATGTTTCTACGAAATTTCAGGAAAATCGGTTTATTATTAGGGAAGAAAACAGATAAAGAAGTGATCAACAACAACGTTTTCATCCATTACGAAAGTTCGAAACGATTGATTTTATTTTTAATATTTACTTAGAATGTTTTATTTTTAAATAAATACAAAATATTTTGCCTAACACTTGCAAAATATTTATTTAACTTCTATTTATCTGTTGATATTCAATTGTTGTTATTTAAACTTCTCTGTTATTCTATCATTGGAGGTTGATCATTATCTCTGATGTGAAATTTTACAAAGAAATTATTATATTATGACATGGTCACAATGCAGGGTTATATTTTTAATTTATTTAATATAAAATATATGTTCGCCGCATCAAATTAATAGTGGCTTGCCCCTGTACATCATACTTTTCCTGTAAGCAGTAGAGTCGTCTATCTATTTCCTTTCTTAGGAAAACATTTGAATTGAAATAACGTGACTTCAAATACAAACTAGACGATTGTATATAGTTAATCTGGGCCTCATGACCCTATGCTTTCGATCACTGGTCTCAATTTTCGTCTATCTAACTCTGTTCTCAAGATTAAGGAAGGACAGACAGACAGTATGGGATTTATAGGTCTTCAAATTGTAGCCCAAAAAATCTAGCAACGAGTTGCCTGTTTTTCCTGGAAAACTAGTTAAAATTGCGAGTGGCCCCACCTGTTATTTATCTGAAATTTTTATTAAAATATACTCATTATTAAATGCTAATAATGAGTAAAACCTTCATTAAGTCGAACCCCTCTATCTCTCTACTCCCTCGATCTTTAACCACCAAAACATAACATTATCAAGGCCCCTAATACGCAAACTACCCTGCAAAATTTTATAAATTTTTGACAAAAAGCACGGGAGTTATTGATCTTCGAAGAGAGTGAACAAAATGGCACCCTCCCCCATTCATACATATAGAAAAATCTCCGAATTTTTTTGAATTTCTCCACGTATCAAGGTCTCCCGAGTCCGAAAATGTAAAAATTTTGGGGGTCATTTGGAGAAATCAGGTGTCGAGCATGCAAAGTTTCATTGTGATGGGTGCAATCTTTTTGTAGTGTAGCAGTTCGATTAATCGGTGTCGTAGACAAAATTCATTAGGGTCTAACGTCCCCTTTATCTAGTTGGCACGACAAATGAATGATGTCTAGTCTATTTCTATCGGGGGGCAATGTCGAAGACAGCGTGAAATTGTTCTACTTCCCGCCACCCTTGGCTCGCCATGAAATATTTCCCGAAAAAATAAGATATTCGTAGAGAATATATACTTCAAAATTGGGTGTCTTTCAAGGACAGAAAGGGGAGAGAATGCCTGGTCCATTTTTATATTGCTTACACTGATTCGACACCACTCTTATTTATGTAGATGAGCCTACGCGTCCTATGTTTGTTAACAGGTAAAATCTTGGCTACGATTTTCTTCTGAGTTTAAATTAACTTCAATTTGTTTATTTTCTATTCGTAAGAAATCGTGCCAGTTAAATTATCTGTCGTTTAATTTAAGGCACACTTTGACATTACGGCATCTAACGCATTCTTGACGATCTTCTAGCTCGCAATTAGGTACCAACGAGCTCGCACGCTTTGGTACCAACTTTGGTACCAACGAGCTCGCACGCTACGCTCGTTGGTACCAAAGTTTTCTTGCAATTGTTCCAGAATAGTGGCGTGTTATGCTATGGGCAAAAAGGACAGTTGCCTGGAGCAATTGTCCTTTTTCCCCACGAAATCTCCAGGCAATTGTCCTTTTTTCCACACGAAATTGTCCTGTTTTGCTCCAGGCAATTGTCCCTTTTTGCCAAATAGCGTAACGCACCACCGTCTCCGCTCGGGTATTGTCAAGCACTTTCCATCTATTCTCCACCCACGTCCACTTTTTTTTTTTTTTTAACAAACACTTCTTTTATTTGTAAAATCCTACAATTATATTTGTGTATTAACCTGTGTTAGACGTCGAGTAATATACAGTCCTATACAGTTCTCTCTATTCGCCTACGAATGTCCTTAAGTTTTATACACGTGTATATTTCCTCTTCGTATCGTATCTGCATAAAATAATTTCCTTTAATTAAAATTTTTAACGACTAATAAAACAATCGATTACACACATATCAAACACACAATGCTACCATTCATTTAATTATGTAATAATCGACTACCACACAAAAGATCTACTGTCAGAGAAAGATTTTCGTAATTCGTACAGTCAAAAATTCCTTAATTTATATAATTTTTCTTGTAACAATTAACTAGAGATTTGTATTGTATCATATGACAAGTTACACGGAATCCTCCCGTGTAAGGTTAGAGGTGTGAGGTGTTAAAAAAATAATTAATCGTACAGTACGTACAGAAATTACATTTAAAAAAAGTGTAAGTTGAAATTACGTAATCCAGTTATTTATAAACGAAACGTGTGGGTGAAAGAGGGATAGAGTAATTGTTTATTCTGGTGTAATCTCGGTTGTTTTCGTCGATTTTTAATAGAAAAATTATTTTATTTCGATTTCTGTATAATAATAATATTAATTTTACTTACAGAGACCGGGAGCTTACTCCTATGGAGGGAGAAATACAAATATATCCTCGGTATGTAACTTTATTGATTATACAATACTTAAGTGAGATATTTACTCGGTTATTCAGCCTAAGATGGAAGGGTTTATTTAAAATTGTAGCGAAATGTGCCCTGTTTTATCTTACATAAACCCTTCCACCTCTGTTATTTCGCTGTAAATGCCAACAAAGTAATATCTTGCTTGGGTAGATTACACTTTAGAATCTCAGATAACTTTAACTGGTTGCAATTTCTTACAGACTCCAAGTTACACGAAATATAGTGGAGGATTGTCACCTTCGGTAAAAAGTTACGGATCGAGTGCACCAACATGGAATCGATATTCTACGTCTAAGGATAAAAGTTATGGTGGTTCCGGTTACACTTCGGATTATAGTAAAGGAGGAGGTTACACTTCCGATTATGGGAAAACTGGTTACACGTCGGATTATCGAGGTTCCGGATATACTTCCGACTTCAACAAGGCAAGTCAAGATAGAAGGCCGAGTTATGGTACCGCTGCTAGTTACACGTCGAGAGCCAACTTTACTCCCAATTACAACTCTTACTCACGCTCTAGTAGTCGAGAGGATGCTAGTGAGAGGAGAGAATCCTTTTCCAGATCTAAGAGTCAGGATGGCCCAAATTTGGCTGACGAAGATAAGAAGGAAAAGGAAGAGGAAAAAACAGCATCCAAGTCGGAGGCAAATGCGAAATCTACTACTAATGAGAAGGTACCTGCTGATTTCTCATCCGAGTCTAGTGATTCGACCGAGGAAGAAAGCGAAGACGAAGGATTTCTAGTTTGTCGATCTACCTCACCTGGTCCTTTTGATACCAACAATGTTACTACTATATCTTCAGTTGTTTTCATTCAACGCCCTTCTCCTGGAAGTGGAAGTAAGATAGATGCCAGCACTCAAGTTGAAGCTAGTGATGCTTCATTCAAGCTGGAAAGGCAGAATTCCGGTTCTCGGCCAACATCAAATTATTTCGATAGATATTACAACAAATATACCAATCCTAGAGGTTACAGGAACAGAGAAACTACTGCTGTCAGGCCGACTACGTTGAACGTGCAACCGGATGCCAATAAAGAAACTGTTCTTTCGTCTCCAAATTCCAAATCTCCCAGTCAGTTAGGAATCGAAAACGATTCGGGGACTGCATTCTCACGAGACACTTCTCCAAATCCCACTCAAGAAAAAGAAAAGAGCGTCAACAAGGATTTTCGCAAGTCCGTACTCAACATGAACTTGGACGAGAAAGAACTAGAAGATTATCTGAAGAAGAAGGACGAAAAGGCCAAGAAAAAGTCGTCATCTTCTCTATCAACCGAAGCCAATGTAGAAAATGGCCAAGACGAGATCAGTCGTTTACCACGATCACCTTCCAGACCAAAGTGTGACGGAGCATTGAATAAGACTAATTCCAGGAGCAAGATGGTAGACGGTCCCGTAAAAAGAAGCGAATCAAAAGGCAAAATGGATGTTTCGAGGAGTAATTCTCACAATAAACTTTCTGCCAACGATAAGAGATATAAAGGAAGCAAAGATAATTTACTGGATGAAACGTCGAGAAACTCTTCCGCGGACTTGATGGATTCTCGAAGATCTACTCAAGATTCTTCATCTAGTGACGAATCTGAAGATTTGAATAGAAGCAGAACGTCTATGGCAGGTCGACCTAGAAGAAAATTAAGAAATTCTAGGGAAGATATTCTAGATGATGATAAAAGCCAAAGAGGAAGAGGTTCGAAAGAAAAGTTATTAGAAGAACTTCCTCCTAGACCGTCGGCTAAAGGATGTAAAGACGAGGAAAAAAGGGATTCCAAAATACCCATAGCTAGGAAACCTACGATGGAGCTTTATTCGTCTTCCCGAAACGCATCAAGAGACAAAATTCATGCGGATATTTCGCAGAGAAAAGATTCTTCTAGTTCTATTAGTTCCATACCAAGCAGCCCCGGGGAAACTAATGTGGTGTTTAATCTTCCTCTTCCCAAACGACAAAGTTCCAGCCGCCAAGTAATGGTTAATAACCTGAAAGATGCAGAAACTAGTGGACAAGAGGGTTCGGAAGAAGAATCGGATGAGAGTACAGAAACCGAAGAAGACAGCAAAAGAAATTCCAGGAAGACGTCCACGGATAACGAAAAAGACTTTTGTTCCGAGATATTCGGAAGAAATGCTTCACAATCGAGTTTTCAATCCAAACCTGTTGAAGAAGATCGGGATTTTGTGGGGGAGATATTCAGCAAAAGTCCTTCTTATGTTCGGAAAGGTAATGAAGAGAAGGAAATAAAAACAACCGTGACGAAAAGTTCGTCAGAATCTTCCCTGTCGTCCTCAGAAGAGAGCGAAACTGACGATGCTAACGAAATTATGAATAAAAATACATCGCAAGCAGAATCTTCCTCGAAAGACGAAGAAAAGGATTACGTAGGAGAGATATTTTCGAGAAGCCAATCATTTGTACGAAAACCAGGGATGAATTATTTGCAACAGAGAGAAGGAGTAAAAAAATCATCTTCTAGTGTGCCTCAAAAATTATCTGGAGATACCGAAAAGGATTCTACAGACGAAACCTCTTCTCAATCCTCCATCCAAAACTCAGAGGGAAACGATAGAGATTTCATTAATGAAATTTTTGGGAAGAGTAGCTCTTACGTCAGAAAACCGGGAATCAGCCAGAGTGAATTTATTGAGCAGATGGAAAACTTGAATAAAACTTCGTCCCAATCTTCTTTGAGGAAATCATCCGAAGAGAGTGAAAAAGACTTTATAGGTGAAATTTTTGGAAAAAATCAATCTTTCGTACGAAAACCCAATAGTACTCAGGCCGATTTGATCGAACAGATGCAGAGTCTTCAGCGAAGAACGTCGGAATCTCAAGAAAGTTCTCAATATCAAACTTCTACGGAGGAAGAGAAAGAATCGGATAGGAGAGAATCCACTTGCAGCGAGCTTAGCCAGAAAGAAGACGATTTACAGGGAACTAACAAGAATCCGGAAATTTTAGTAAGAGCTTGCTCTACCGATGACGACAAAGATTACGTGGCAGAAATATTTAGCGGAGGAGATTCGAGTGAGGAAGAAGAAACGGATTACGTTTCGGAAATATTCAGTGGAAGAAAATCGTTCGATTGTATTCCCAGATATAAAATGTATATGAATCAAACCGAAGATGAGACCGAAGGTGAAGAGATTACGGATTACGAAGCCACTGCCAATGAAGAAGGTACTACGACTAACGATGAAGGAGAAGAACCGGTAGCGGTATTTAATCTGAGCTTACCAAAAGATTCTTCAGTTCAGAAATCTCCTACTGTCATTCACATAAAAAATTCGGAAAACGACGAACTGCGTACTCCTACTCCTTGCAAAGCTGGTGCAAAACCAAAAAGCTCTAGCGAAGAGGAGGAAGAAGAGGAGGAAGAAGAAGAGGAGGAGGAGGAGGAAGAAGAAGAAAAAGTTGTAGAGAAAAAAGCCGAACCTTTAGAAGAAAAGATAAAAGGTAGGAGGAAATCTTCCGCATCCGAAAACGAAAAAGAAAGCAAACCTTCTTCAGTGTCATCGTCCAGGAGGTCGTCAAAAAATTTGGGAGATAGCGAAGATTCGGATTTTAAGAGAAGAGGCAGCGCGAATAAATTCATTGGAGATCTGAAAAATATAGATTCACTACTGCTGGGTGGAGACGGTAAAGAACCGGAAACTTTCGAAGACTTTGAAGACAGATACGAACAAGAAAAGGTAACGGTAATACCAGCTACAACCGACGAAGAATCTGATAACGAGAAGAAGGAAACAGCGAAGAATAATTTAACTCTGTTTATCGGGAAATTTCAAGACATCGACGAGATGCTAGGTAGTCCTTCACCAGTTAGTCCCGGTACGGGTCAGTTAGCCAGTCCAAGTGTAAAGGATCCGTTCAGCTTCAAGAAATCATCCGAGAAGACGAAAACTGCCAAAAAAGACAAGGCAGCAGAAGATAGTGATAGCAGCACCAGCGCTTTGGAAGAAGTAGAAGCATCGGCAGTCAAGGTTCACGAATCTAAACCTCAAAAGCCCCAATTGGAATCCTACACGGAAGAAATAGATTCGAGCGCTGTCAGAATTCGAGGGGGCAAGGCCATGAATCCTCAACTTCACCATTATACAGAAGAGATCGATTCGGGGGCAGTCAGAATAAGGAAACCTCAAGCTATGTACGGGCAGATACTGAAGAGTCCGAAGCAAAAGGTGAGTCTGCAATTTGTTTTAATTTAACCAGAATTAACGAAATGATCGATTATTTACACTATCTAAATAACAGCAGACAAAACTAGTGATTGTTTTTTGGATGGTTCCAGCTATTGTTCATACGTTTCCCGTTGTCTGTCTTGATGAGAGTGTTGAGGTCTTCGTAGGTTATGCAGTGAGTAATGTTTGAATTGTATGGCCTACTTTTGAGCTAGTTTGTTAGCTTGTTCGTTGATGGAGATGCCTTTATGTGCCGCTATCCATACGAGCTTGGCATGCTGCCTGAAGGAAGTAATATGCCATCTTTCAGGCAATAAAGGATTGACTGAAGGATGGCATATAGCTCTTAAAATAGGATAAATGGTTTTTCTTGTGTTCAAAGCGACACTACATACAGGGATGCCACCCGGGAGGACTTTCTACAGGAAACTGGGCACTATTTACGTGTTACAAACGTAAAGAAAACCCAGAAAGTTCCACGTGACCAGCCCGTTGGCCAGTTTTTTATACCTTACAATGTATACCTTGTACTGTATACATTATACGCTTAGTCACAACACAGTTTTTGCCTATTATGGTATCTTCGGGCAATGATAGGCCCTCTGTATAATTAATATGTGAAAAATCGTATTTATTTCTTTGCACAGGTACGGTATAAATCGAAACAGAAAGTAAACAAAACCTTCGCATATAGTGTATAAATATTAATTGCTGGCTTAGAAAAATACTGTATTTTGACTGTTTCTATAGATCGACTTTAAGAACGCCAAACGGTATCCGAATACACTAAATACAGTCGACCCCCCTATAACACTGTTGATAATTCCGTTTTATATAAATTCCATGTTGTACGAGTCACTTAGATTTTACAAATACGTGAGCCGTCACAACCCGGCACACGTATTTGTAAAATCTAAGTGACTCGTACAACATGGAATTCATATAAAACGGAATTATTAACAGTGTTATAGGGGGGGGTCAACTGTAATATCCAAACAAACGAAACGTTACACATTTACTCGAAATTAAATCTAAAAAATAATTTTATTTGTTAATTTTATTCGTCGCAAGATGTCGCTTACGTCTACTATCGCGACATGTGTGCGAAGGTAGCGTTTTATCGCTTTGAGTTTCAATGATATTCTGACGTCATCGCTAATCCTCCAATGATTATTTCGGAAATTTTTTCAGCCAATTATTTCGTCAAAACTGACGCGCTTTAACGTCATCCTGACGTCAATATCGGGCAGTTTTTGGCACCAGTCGTTCGATATTTTCTGTCTAACAGAAGAAAAATAAAAATAATAATAATAATAACTTACTAGAATTGTATTTTTATTAAAACTTAAACCTTATTTATCATAAAAATTTTAATAATTGATTAGTTTTTAAATAAAAAAAAATTTCAAATATTTTATTAAAATAATCTTTTTTTTTTTCTAAATTCTGTTGTATTTTATTTTTTTAACACAAGATTTGGCAAGGATTCTGCTGTCATTGAAATCCTTTCTTGTTTTCGACTCTCCAAATTTAACTGTTCTTTTTTTAAAGCCATTTTTCTATTTGATAAATGTATAAATTACCTTCCTTTACCCAGATATATCCCTTGTGTTTACTCGAGTTTTTAAATAAATAAATAGTTGACATTTTATTCCATTACACCAAGTTCTGTGTTTTACACATTACTGTACATACGTTACTGAGAAATCCGTGTAAAAAACCTATTAGAAATGTTATTGACAGTGTGGGAAAATGGAAGATTTGTTCAAGGCCTTACAAACACTAAAAATAATACTAAAAACCCAATTAATATAATGGCCGATCGCTTAAGATGTCAGCCTACTGCTGTAAAGACCCCGAACGGGTCTAAAAGCTCTAAGAAGTTTTTCGGGGATGATCCGTCCATCTGTAATCAGCCAACCCTTGTGGGCCTCGGGCATCGTCCGTCACCACTCGGTATCTAATTGGTGGGCTTGGTGTTTTATTTGATGGACAATAACTTGTCGATTGTAGCGCCGCGAAACTAGATCGCGTGTATTTAACATTGCATTTAGATTTTGAGCAAATTAATTTACTTTTAAATACTGTAATATTTAAAATATTAGCGTGCTTCGTATTTCTGGACACGTATGATTCGATATATCGTGATCCCCCGTTATTACGAGCCAATCGTTTGGTAGAAAACAATCGTTCGACCGCCGTCGTAAATCGAACCCTAGTTTTTCTCAGTGTTATTATCAAGAATTAAGGCTCTATTCCCTGAAATTTAATTATCCAAGATGCTACTACTACTACTACTAATAATAATAATAGAAAATTTATACTAGTCGTAAAAGCGGGGTGGTAAGATAAACAGAAACGAAGCATAGATCTACTGCTAAAAGTTGACTTAATTAGGTAATACACCAGCTTTTTTTGTCTTGTTTGGGTTGTGAAATGAATTAATTGCGGTAATATTTTATTATTATTATTCGATAAATTTGAAAATTTTTCATCATAAATTAATTACAGTGATTAATGTAGTATCGAAAACTAACGTTATTAATTTCCTTAATTTACAGTATTCATTATTTATCATAAGGAAACAAATCATTTATTATTAATAACTGTCTAAAGAATGTTTGTAAAGAGGATTTTTTTTCGTTTTACATTAAAGAAAATGACTGTATTCTCTTATGTGTTGAGAGAAATCTAGAGAATAGTCGTAAAGTGAGTCGTGTTATGCATTATTATTAGGTCTATGGGCAAGTTAATAGAGATGAATAAGCAAGCCAATGACATTGTTCATTTTATTTAAAACGGACTCTGCATTGGCTTCCTTATTCAGTTCTATTTAAAGCCGCTTTATCACTGTATAACCAAGATCGCAGCTCTTTTATTGAGGCTCTCTATTCCTCACCTATCTATACACATACGAAGTACAGTTTCAATACAGGATGCGGCTCTGATACCTCCTTATCTGATGACCTTTTCCAATTTCTGATGGTTCCTATCGTGAGAAGGATTGCTCGGTACTGCTGTGTAATAACACAGGCGGGTACTGACAAAAATACAACGTTTTTCAGTCAAAAAACGAAGGGTTAAAGTCATCGGTCGTAAAGCGGGGGACATCTTTTTTAGATTCGCTCGTTTTCCAAAATGAATGTTTTAATTCGTAATCGTTCGATCTTCTTTACTAATAACATAGGAATTTTTATAAATGTCAGACGGGGAGGACTTTATCCATTATTCGATAGTAATTTCTCACGTCACGTATAAATTGAACCGGTCACGCATATCGGGGATTACTAAGTATTTAATAAATCATACGAGATGAATTACAGGCAATAACACTAATAAAAAGCTCGTTAATCACAATTAGAATCGTTGTAAATAATTAATCTCAATCTCTTTCGTCGTCATTCTCGTTTAATTAATTACTTAAGGTCACGACCATTCGATAGACGATACCAGCGCCCTCTCTCCGTCCCGTTTCTTATTAGTCCATGCTTTTTTTTTGGCAGCTGCCACTTTCGACAGAGTGTCGAGTAGCGAGCGACATTTGCCAGAAACAATAATAAACTAGCGATTATCGCTGTTAGTTTGTCACAATTATGCGAAATTTTGGCAAGAAATCGCGACTTTCATCGCTTACAGGTTAGATCAAAACATGACACAGCCTATTCTATGGGACCTAACCGACCCCTAACTTAACCGACCCCTATTTAGGTGTTACTAACTCGAAAAACTCCACGTGACCAGGCGTGAATCCACGACCAACTACCATTGTTCAGTGGTTTTATCTACTCGACCGGCTACACTAGGGCCCAACACTGTGGGTCCTCGTAAACAGAGCCATCCAGAGCCTGGGGAAAAAATATATATATATATTAGGAGCCATACAACAAATTAAATTATTATATTAAAGCAGAGGAAGTAAACTGAGCCTATAATTCCTCTGGACCCAAGCAATTTGCTCTATTTTTTGCCCTCTCCTCTGGGTGTCCTTGCGTAAAAATGCCATTTAAATTTACATTTGGACAATCCTTTATCCCACCCACGACTTGGAGAATTATCCATTAATAATAGAAACGTTTTGCCATTAAATTAACGAGAAGTATTGTATTGCATGTACAGTACAGTACACTATGTACAGTACTTGTATAAATTTGCATAATACATCCCTCTCTTATGTCCTAAATAGACCGACCTCCTGTGTTATTACATAGCTAATAACAATACTCAATAGGAACTAGCCTATGTTACTGGCATTAAGAGTATAGTGTTTGCAGGAACCAGTTCGGTCGTAAAACGAGGTTTAATTATTTAAATTTTGTTTACACGTATTTACGCGATATAAGATTGATCTAATAACCAAATGCACCGGTATATTTACAGACTGTGAATATAGTGGTTAAATACCAAGAGGCCAACAAAAAGATACGGCGTTTGGTACAGACGTTATAAAGTGGTCGTAAAGCGAGCGGTCGTAAAACGAATCTACTGTATGTGTCCGGCATTGCTGGGGCTTTTGAGGGGGTGGAAATTGATGAGGTTGGGTGGGGAGAGGGTGATAAAAACAATAGGAAATTGTAATAATGAAACTGCAAAACACAAATTAAGAGGGGTGAACTTTAGGGTAATTGGGGGTGTACCACACAGTGTTTTTTCTAGGGTGTCGAAGAATGTTGGTGCCAAATTTGGTGCGCTTGAACGATATAGAGCCCCTCACCTAATACGTATAGGCGAATTTATTATTATAACTTATACAAATAAATATGGACGTATAATAGAATATCGTACTCTATAAATATTCATTTAGTATAAATTTTGTTATATGAAAATATAAAGTTATGTGGACGGAATTCCGTTTGGGAATCTGATAATTAAGTTCCTGCCTTGGTGAAGTGAAAATAGTAATATTAAAATACAATTGTATGGCGTAAAATCGTGACAAAAATTAATATATTTCCCAAGCAAATGTGAGAAGATAAAATAAAACAGGTACACTCGTATTTCGGGGAAATTTTTACCATCGTTTCGTCACACTTCATGCATTTCCTCCCTTCCCCCGATTCGTCACTCGTTAAATTCAAATATTTATATATATTTTTCCCAAAATATTTACCTATATTAATAATAACTAAATAACGATTAAAAAGTGACGAAACGACGAAGTTATGGCGACAAATTTGTATTGTTTTTTTATGCGCAAAGACTGAATTTTTGCCTTTGTTTCTGTAATACGTGCTGCAGACAACCGCGCAGGTAGTTTAGGTAACCGCTAACTCGCCCTCCTAGAAGATAATGACCTTCTACTTTTCTAGAACTCGCCGGAAATTGCGGCCGGCTCCACTTCCGGTTTATCGTTACCCTTACCTCCGACGCAGCGTCATCTATATGAATGTGTAGTATTTACTCGCGGGCAATCGTCGCACCCCTCTTCTCTCTCGCGCGATTCTTCTCGGCTTCCGTTTCCTCCTTTAAATAGGAAACTTCGGGATAAAGATTCGAATCCGACGAACGAATTTCCCGCCCGCGACGTCATCGCTAACCAGTGCGCATGCTCCCCGAGTCTCTCACCCACCGGCCAGACGTCGGGAGAGGACGTCGCGGGCGCGTCAGAGCCCCGCACGTAACATGGCGACTTTAACGTGTCGAGTGCAATACCTGAACGACATAGACCCTTTTAACGACTGCACTCCCTTCCCTCAACCTTCCAGACCTCCTCTTTTTTCTTTCGTGGTCAACATTCCTCTCGTCAACCAGATGACGGGCGTTCACCGATTGCTCAGGCCTCCTCACAAAGTAAGTCACCGGGGGTGCTCCCTCGCGACGGGTCTCCGGGATCTTTCGTGTTTTTTCTTCTTTTTTTTTCTTTTTTTTTCCCTAAAATCGAATAGAAGTGACGAGGAGAATCTTCCCTAAGTTTCATACGTCATCCAGGTACAGCATCCCGCTTTTATTATTCGTACAATGGGCTAATTTCGCGCCTTCTACGCGCGCGACACGTAAGCGAAGCGACAGCGCGAAAGCGAAGAAGCGGCTATCGAGCTCTCTCTCTCTCTCTATCACTCGAAAAATCGAACAAAGACAAAGCTTGTCTCGTATTTAATTACCTCGAAGAATTAACGAAGGTTCGAATCTTTACGAACGGCGCAACGCTCGAAAAGTTCTGGCGTCGAGCCACGCGACGCGACGCGATCTTATTTCATAAATAACACGTTTATGTATTAATTTTAAGCCATAAATTTGTAATTTTCAGCTAGACGACTGCACCTTGCAAGTATACAAGTACAACGAGTCGGAGAAGGACTATGGCAACTATCTGGACTTGGAGTCGACGATCGACGAACAAGCCGAAGAGTTCGATGGGATCCAAGACAAGTGAGTCTTTTCTTTATATTTTTTCTTTTTCTTTCTTTCTCTTCCGCATCTTCCCACCCCCTTATCTTCTCCGTAAACCCAAAAGACCGGTTCCAAGTCCGGATCTGGGTCGAATCCCGAAGGACTCGTCCCCCCCGTCAGAATTTAATTCCGAGGGGGAGATGACTCTAGTATTTTATTACGTCAGAAAACAAGTAACGGAGGTATTACAGATTAATAATTAATACGAAAAAGGGTTCCTGTTATAAAATTACATGCAAAAATTCAAAAATTCGTACAGGTATATGAAGAATTTTTCCTTAAAATTGCCAAATCCACTTAGGAATTTTGTGGGGAAAACACTTAAAAATCACTTTTACTGATGAATTCGCATTGTTTTTAATGGAATTCGGGAACCTCCTTTGTATTTTGAACTCTCGTTCTTTCCGTTTACGACCTTCTTGTTTACGACTGTTTCGCGGTAAACAGGAACGAAACGGTATGTTAAACAGGAAACGAATTTCTTCAGCCTGTCTAATAATGCAAATATCGATGGAGAAGTGAAGAATTACGACTAGGAACCGGATGTGACGAAAAAAAGAAATGAACTTCGACCTCACCCCCTCGGTCTCACCGTTCGTTGTTCCTTTTCCGTTCTCCAGTGTGTTTATACTTGAAATTTATACATTTACTTTAATTATTCCTTACACGCCGCTGCAAAAAAAAAAAAAAAAAAAAAAAAAGGTAGTGTTTTTAGGAACTTCCGCGTTATATCCAGGGGTGGTAATTTTACGCGTGCACAAAGTTCGATCGGTTTCCAAGCAGAAAATGCGCATACGGAAGAGACTTTTGGTAATACGAGATTTTAATGCATGGCAAGGGATCGATTTCTCGGTGGGCGAATCTCTTATTCGATTTGTAATCCTGTCGCTTCCGGTTCTCTTACCCTCCCAGCTCGAACGGAGGCGAGACACCGGCCGGAAGTGGATCGAGCCAGAGGTTCGCTTGACCTCGGGTCGCGGTGTGATCTTCCATTTCCGGAAGCAAACTCGGTNTTACATTTTAAAAAATATTTTGTTCAAGTTTTACAAATTTGATCTTAAAGTGTACAAGAAGGCAAAAGCTGTAACTACTATCAGAATTTAATTTTTTAATATGTTGTAGTTTACAAAAACTATTTAATTAGAAAACATCATTCCAACACACATCTAATTTTAGACCATCATTTAAATTTAACAGAATTTTCATCTTCAATTCTCCTTTTTATTAAATTTTTTCTTTACATAAAATTTTAATATTACTTGTGTCTATTTTACAGTTATGTTCTTTGATGTGCATAAACCAGTTCTTTATAACTTAACCTAATAGTGGCTGTGTGTTCTTTAATTCTTAATTTTAATTGTCGTTTGGCTTTACTTATATAAGATTTTTTTATTTTTATCATTATATGTACAGTTTATACAAAACACCAGTGTTTTTCAACCTGTGGGTCGCAACCCCCAGAGGGGTCCCAAAGCCTTACACGGGGGGGGGTCGCAGGTGAAAGAAAAAGACAAGTGTTTGTAGGTCCTACACTACAATAAAAAAAATCTAGAATTTCAGTGAGAAGGCTGTGCCTGTTTATTTTACAGTTCAATTGGTTTTTTGATCGATATTTAAAGAAAGAAAATTAAATACATAGTTTTTAAAATCACTGATATAGTTTTAATATGGCCCTGGGGAGTTGCCAGAATTTTTTAACTTGTAAAGGGGGTGCGTATTCAAGAAGGTTGAAAAACACTGCAATACACAACTCCAGTCATTATTAAAGAAAAAAATTAAGATGACAAAAAATATTTTTATATGTAAACAGTTTAATTATTAGTAATAATATAAAATTTTGTAAAAATACTCATTAGAATAATTTGTAAATACAGTATAATTGTAACTTTCATGTACTGTACTTTAATTTATAGTACAACTGAAGAGGGCCAAATGCATATAGTAAAAAGATGTATGTTATTGAATAAAACATCTTTCTAAAAGCAATAATTGTCCACTAAGGTCTCAATAGTAAGTGGTTAATTTAAAGAAACAATTCTTTTTTTGAAAAGAATAACAACAAAATGTTTTCAGAAATTATGCATATAAGCTTATCACTATACTGTATTTTCAATAATATTTCATTTGTATTCAGACACTTGAAACACATTTAAACATTAGTATTTGTTTTGTAAAAACAGACAATGTCACTTACAGTATGCAGTATTTCATGTGTTGAAAATTACAATTTTATTTTTATAATTAAAGATTTTATTTATTGACTGTTTTAATAATTGTTGTTACAAAAATGTATCATTTCATATTTACTGTATTATATAAGAAAATAATTTTGTATAATCATATAGAGATAATACAGTCGACCTCCCTATAATGCGATAGATACGTTTCGTTTTATAATAATTCCATGTTGTACGAGTCACTTAGATTTTACAAATATGTGAGCCGTTCACAGCCCAGCACACGTATTTGTAAAATCTAAGTGACTTGTACAACATGGAATTCTTATAAAACGCAATTATCAACAGTGTTATAAGGGGGTGGGTGAACTGCACAACTTATTTATGGTTCATATCAATAAAATATAATCATAAGTATAGTATTTACATTACTTATAATTTCTTGACTAGTTTCAGTTACTAAAGAAATTATTATTAGATGCTAAGAATATTAAACATATCTCAACAATTTTTACAATAAATTACATTAAAACAGAAAATTCTTGTTTTTCTGAACTATACTATTTAATTTTTATTAAATTAAACTATTAATTTTTTCTTATCCATCTTTTATTATTGCAAGATTTTCAGGATTTATTGCAAGATTTGTTAATTATAACTGTATTGAAAGAAAGTATAACAGAAAATCCTGAAAATTTTCTATTATACTTTCTTTCAATACAGTTATAATTAACAAATTATGAGTAAATATAATAATGGAAAATTATTCTTTCAAATATTAATTAATTATCTTCAAAAGATATTCTTGCATATATTAAAAATATTTACAATTTATAATATTTAAAAACAAATTTACACTCACATAAATATTTTATTTATTTATTTAACTTGTTGCACGCATAAAATTACTTGTAGTTCTCTCTTTGCTTATAAGTACAAAAGTTTTTACTAATCAATAAAGTTCGAAGTTTGTACAAAATATTTTGGATTCTAACAAGTAATAACTCTACCATCATATTACATATTATTATTATACATAAAACAATTGACTACTAAGTTAAAAAGCATTATCAGAACGTATAATTTGAGAAAATGTCTTAAAGACTGATCAGGTCTAGTTTAAAGATATAATTTTATCTATTTATCTTTAACCACAAATCAGAGTTCAATATTTATATATAAATAAGTCAAATAGTCCATTCAATTAGCTTGTTCCTCTGTAGTCCGCTGTATTGAATACAATGGTGATATGCAAATTAAAGTGAATAGTTGAGAAAATAATTAACCTACTGTTTGACTGTATAATGATCCTAAATTATATATATATATAATTTATAAGGACAAAAGATGAGAAGAACAAGATAATGTCACATAACTTCCACACTATAATTTCACTGTTTAAAATCTGTCTTGCCTCTGCTTTTTACCACTTTTCTCTTTCCTAACCTCACACAGTTTAGCAAATTCTCCAATACTTTATTTGCTGAGAAAATAAGGTGTTTTCAACTTGCTCTACAAGTAAAAAATTAAAGTTTACTCAAAATATGTGTTGAAGAATTTGTTATTTTTGTGCGGAGGATGATTTCTTCTCACACAGTTTGTTTTCTTAACATTGGATCAAGTTGATTCCTCTGTTAAACCCTCATCCCTATATATATACACATATATGTATACAGGATGTATCAGTACAGTGGTTACAAACTTTCAGGAGAGATAGAGTACACCTAGACGATGGGAAATCACATAGCAATGCATTGTCGGAAATTTATGGTAGTGGCATGGTAGTGACGACACAAAACACAAGAAAGGAAGGACACGAACAGGGTGAGAAAACATGTTTATTTTCGACAACATTAGATCTTCAAAGTGCAGGAGACGTGATGCGGCCCAGGGTCGTAATTTCAAACACCTTCTTTCATTTTTGCTGTACTAAGAATAATAAATGTGTTTTCTCAACCTGTTTGTGTCCTTCCTTTCTTGTGTTTTGTGTCGTCACTACCGCGCCAGGAAAGCGTTTCCGACCGCGCATTGCTATGTGATTTCCCATGGTCTAGGTGTACTCTATCTCTCCTGAAAGTTTGTAACAGCTGTACTGATTGATACACCCTGTATATATTTAGAAGAAAATATCAGGTTGAAAATTTAGATATTGTACTTCCTATATGATTATATATTTGGGTTTCCAATCTGAATATTTTGTTAATTCATTACAAGCCATTTATTCTGTTTTAAGTACCAAATTTATTAGTAAATTAAGTAAATTATTGCATAAAAATATTCTATGAATTGTAATTTTTAAAGAGAGTTTTTAATTATCCTAATCAAATTAATTTAGATGAGAAAATAATCAAAAGCTTGATAAATATTTTAGGAGTGAAACCCTGGTCCAATATCATGAATTTGTTGAACGAAAAGGATTCGTCTGATATCGAGCTTCTGATATATGCAATGACGCTTATTAACAAGGTAATAAAAATGGTTTTATGATGTAATATCTTTTTTTTTTAAATATAAATGAATGGTTTTAATGAAAGTTTCAGGTTATTAACAACTGCTAAATTAGTCTTTTCATAATTTAAGTTTTTACCTTTTGTATTTTAACACAGTGGGAGTGTTTCCTTGTCAAGGAGCTAAGTAAGAAAGCCAAAGATGGTTGGTTTGCTTACTTGTCTGCTTGACAAGGAAACACACACTGTGTTTTTAATAAACTTTTAGAAATTTATTAATAAAAAGTTAATTTT